>NW_026715849.1:0-19295 GCF_029784015.1 Lycium ferocissimum | reverse complement strand
AAATTAAAAATAATAAGAAAAAAAAAATATAAAGACAATGCAAGTAAATAAATGTAAAGACAATATATATGAATAAGTAAAGAAGCAATGTATGAATGAAATATAAAGACAACTAAAAAGAAATATAGAAAGAGGAAGAAAGTGCTAGTCTTCCTATAGAAAGAAAATCTAGAGAGTGTAGAGAGAAGAAAAATATATGTGAGGTAGTGTGAAGTGGTGAGAAAAATGAGAGAGGAAGTCCTCCTTTATATAGGCAAAGGTAAACCACTTTTTAGCCAAACCCATGTGCCAAAACCATGGGCTTCACAAGACCATGGAGCTTCCTACTTCATGGCTTCTCAAAATCATGTGCTAAATTTTATCTGTGTTTAAAATTAGTTCCTCCGACTTCCATGTAATAATAGACTGTAACTAAAGTATAAAAATATATTTAAGGTAATTTCGTGAATAAAGTAAAAAATGTGATTTGAATTAAGGAGACCTGCTAATTAATTGAAGTAAAACTGTATTAGCATGTTGTTTATATACAAACGACTATAACAAAATAATTATTTAAAATGAAAATAAATTGATAAAAATTCCTATTATTTAAAAATAAGGACAATCATCAATAAATTATATTAAAGTTAAAAATGTATAAAAACAGTATTTTGTGCTATTTAATGACTAGGAAGTCTAAAGAAGTTAGTTTTTAAATACAAAGGGCCAAAATTGGGTGTCAACAGCAACTAATAGGTAACTTGTTGCGACGGATGTTGTACTTGTTGTGATTTTTGACCTGGTGAGCCTTTCAGCCACATGTTCCAACACTAATATGTTTGTTTTGTCAGGTATAATTTTATGACGACAAACGCCGCTGAGTTGGTGAACTCAATGTTCAATGTTGAAAGAGAATTTCCCATTACTGCTCTATTTGATTCCATAAACAGGAGGTTTACTGAGAAATTTCATGAGAGGCGTATGGAGTTCATCGACTCACCAACCATCTTTGTTCCCTTAATGGAAAAAAAAAAACAAAATTTGTCAACTTGGGGAATAAGTTATTGGCCCATCAAATTGCCGACTACAAGTTCAGCGTCATTGTCCACGGTTCAGTTGCAACAGTCGATCTGTAAAGAAGATCTTGTACTTGTAGAGTTTTTGACCTGGACTAAATACCTTGTCCACATACTATGGCAACGCTTCGAGTCCAATATGGTGAAGACTTTGGAAGGCGGATTTATGACTACTCATCTCCATATTATAGGGTGGAGAATGACATAATTACACTCTTGTGAGAAAATGAATCCCGTGCCTTCTGAAGAATCTTGGGAAGTTCCTATGGAGATTTTAGAGAGAGAAATACCTCCTCCACATGTTGATCTGAGCAAGCGGGAAGAAGACGGACAAAGAGGAGCGTGGAATTGGGGAATCACTTGCAACGAGGAAAAACATGCTCCATATGCAAAACAGGCGGCCATAAAAAAACTACATGCCCGAACCGAATTGTTCCCTAGTTGTTAAATTTGCAATGTCTTGTAATAATAATTACTATTGTTTGTGTTTGTGAAATTGGATTTTATGACATTTTTATGTTGTTTCTGTTAGTAAAATTGGTTTAAATGATATGTTGATCTTGCTCAAATCACCAATGTATGTTATGTGGTTTTGTAATTTCTGAACAGTTTCCACCAAGTAAAAATTCTGTTGCAACAGCTGTGTAACTTGTTGGGATTTTGCCAAACGTGTGTCATCACTTGTTGCGGCAACTAACAACTTGGTTTTCCAACAAGTGACATGACTTGTTACGATAAGTTCCTATAGTGTTTTGAGTTTTACAACAAATGGAATGAGTTGTTGCGAAAGTCTTAAGTTGTTTCATCCAACAAATGGAATGAGTTGTTTCATCCAACAAGTGATATGACTTGTTCAACAGCTATGTTATAACTGCAGTTATGTACTTGTTGCAACACGTTATGCAATAGCATAGCATGTTAATGCCAATTCTTTTTAACAGATTATTGTGTACTTGTTGCAACATGTTATCATAGCTCTTTTACCCAGCAGTTATGCAATTGCTGCAGCAGATTATGTAATTGCTGCAACATATCATGAAATTGCTGCAACAACTAGGATATAAGTCACATATGTTTAGTTATTAACAGAGGAACATGATATTTAGTGTTAAACAAGGGGATTCAATGATATTTAGTGATCAATATATTTATCTACTAACATCCTTAATGGATTAGACGGTAATTTCATTGATTTGATGGGAAATTCTAAGCGTATACTTCCCAAATCGAGCGATCGTTAGTGTAATTTGATGAGAACTACTTGATTCACCCATATTTAGGTGTAAACAACGAAAACCAATGATATTTATTGTTTACTAAATGTTCCTAACCAATTTGATAGTATTCTGAGTCAGGACATATGATCAACTAAGCGTATACTTCCCAAATCGAGCGATCGTTGGTGTAATTTGATGAGAACTACTTGATTCACCCATATTTAGGTGTAAAAAATGAAAACTAATGATATTTATTGTTTACTAAATGTTCCTAACCAATTTGATGGTATTCCGACATATGATCAACTAAAGCGTGTATACTTCCCAAATCGAGCAATCGTTGGTGTAATTTGATGAGAACTACTTGATTCACCCATATTTAGGTGTAAACAACGAAAACCAATGATATTTATTGTTTACTACATGTTCCTAACCAATTTGATGGTATCTGAAGTCAGGACATATGATCAACTAAGCGTATACTTCCCAAATCGAGCGATCGTTGGTGTAATTTGATGAGAACTACTTGATTCACCCATATTTAGGTGTAAACAATGAAAACCAATGATATTTATTATTTACTAAATGTGAAGCTTTTAAACAGGTTACTCATCCTTTACAATAGATAATGCACTTGTTGCAACATATTATGAACTTGTTGCAACAACTAACCCATCTAAGGTAACAGATTACAAACTTGTTGCAACGAGATGGTTTAGTTGTTGCAATTTCTTCAACAATTGAAAGATTTATTGCAACAATTGACTCATCTGTTACAACAGAGCACAAACTTGTTGCAACAGATTATCAACTTGTTACGCAACTTCTAAAAACGACGATTAGATTTATCGCAACAACTAACCCATATGTTGCAACAATCGAACCATACATACAACAAATTTACATCTTGTTGCAACAAGCTGACTCATCATTGCAACAGATTACAAACTTGTTGCAATAGATGGGTTAGTCGTTGCAACTTCTTCAATGACGATTAGATTTTATGCAACAACTTGACCAATATGTTGCAACAAGCTCTGAACCATTGTTACAACAGTTACTAACTTGTTGCAACAACTTACTCATCCGTTGCAACATATTAAAAACATGTTGCAACGGATGGTGTTACTGCAATTTCTTCAACGTTAGATTTTGTGACTTGTTTAAAACTACTGAAACCACTGAACATAATGTATTGAACACAACTTAAATAATGAACACCTAATATATACTTAATAAAATGTCTTAGAAAAGTACTGAATGCCTAATATATACTTAAATTACATAATGTCGTAAAAAACTCCTAATATATACTTAAATTGTTCAACAGCCACATTTTGGCTCAAAAAATGCAAAATCAACGAACTGTTTATCAACCCATCTTAGGGCTCAACACCTTTTTCAATGATACCTAATGCCCATCTCCATTGCATCCTTCCTACAGAGTTGTCGCTGATTAGACTATCGAATTTTGTCACAGTTGTGCCAGTAAGCAAAGCCTCTATAAAAGCAATTGACCACAAACCACATGCCTTACTAGTGACATTGCGGGAGATTACGCATGCTATTGAATTCCTACGATTTATTGAGTAACTTTGCGGGCAAGTGTGCGAACATTCCACTGCTGCAATAACTTGGGCCACAATTCCATTACGGCTCCATGAAATAAAAGAAATCAGATTCTTCATAGACATGAACGTTGCAGTCATACACATTTACCACTCCCTCTTCAATCATGAACTCGAGAGTGACAAAATGTGTGACATTAATATTCATCACTGTTAAAACCCTCTTTGCACCACCCTTGAGCAGCCTCCGGGTCCATCACCCCTACAATAGTCGACCATATCATCATCCCACTTGAATTGACAAATCTAACCTTCGGAGGCACGGCATTTGGGCCATGCTCTCTTTTGTCAGTGCGTACCTCTTGGACATGTTGTTGTAAAAGTTGAGGTCGAGATTATGTCGGTGGAATCATAGTACTCGGAAATTGATTTGCCTCATACGCATTAGAAGCGGACTTCCTCTACATACTAAAGTAAAAGTAGTAAAGCAGTTAGTTACTTGGTGCAACGGATTGACAGATTATCTACTTGTTGCAACAACTAGTTAACTTGGTGCAAAAATGATTCAACAAAATAAAGGAACTATTTAATGACTAGTTAACTTGTTGCAACAAAGGATATCTACTTGTTGCAACAACATCTTGAATTAGATAGATATATACAAGTGTTGAAACTTACCCAATCCTCCTACCAAATTTCCATGCTTGTCATAGCCTTGAAGTCTGCTTTGCCCAAATTCATGCATTGAGTACATGGTTTTCCCACTCTTTTTGGACTTGATTGCAGTCTCAACCTTTTTCTTTCTTTGGGCATGTATAGGCTTGAAAATGTCCACCTTCTTTAGCACTTTTGGCCCAACATCGAAGAGGAGTCTCAATTGACTTCTTGTGAGTAGCGTATGATCTTCTTGATCTAAGCGATGCAAGTGCCTTAGCATTGCTTTGCCCCTCCTCCGAACATGAACAGGAGAATAAGGTGAGGAAAGATTCTTTGATGGATTGATACCCCTCTTGGATACCTCTGCATAGAAGTGTTTGTGGCTTCTTGGGCCTGCACCAATTCCTCCACCTTTCTAATCAAATTATCCATTTTATCCTTGCAAGTGGTGCACTCGCAAGCACATGAGGGTACCTTAGAAGTACCGGCACCAACATCAGCAAATCTTCTACCACTCAATCCACCACCACTAAAATTACCACCAAATCCGGAAAAATCACTCAATCCAGGAACTGGAGTAAATCCACCAATATTAGCATCATCATCTCTTAATTTTTCCCCAGCAATACTTGCTGGGACATCATCACCAAGTCCACCACCACTACCAACAACAACATCAACAGGCTGACAACACCACCAACAGCATCAGCACCACCAACAGCATCAACAGAAACATCACCACCAGTACCAACAACAACATGACCACCAAGACATGACCACCACCACCAGCTACAACATCATCAACCCTAGTGATGTTTGTCACTCTACGACCAATTCCCCTTTGAACCCATCAATCAATCTGTCGAGTGAGATTCTATGGGCACAAAGGTGACAAGGCATGGCATCTCCAACTCTCTTATTGTTGGGACAAGCCATGGGTTCACAACTGCAACAAGAAAGTAGATATATCATAATGGTGCTAAATCATAAAAAACAAAACCTATTTAAAATAAGTTATCAGGTTGTTGCAAAAGGTTACACATCTGTTGGACAATGTCCAACAAATAGGTAACTTGTTGCAGCAGGTATCTTATCTGTTGGAAATTTTCCAACAGATGGGTAACTTGTTGCAGCAGGTTGATCATCTGTTGGATATTGTACAACAGATTAGTAATTTATTGCAACAGATTATTGTACTTGTTGTAAAAAACATAGAATACGATTCGAAGTTATCAAATTAGCAAATAAAGTGATATGTTGCAACAGTTGTGGTACTTGTTGGAAATTGTCAACTTGTTGCAGCAGGTTTATCATCTGTTGGACATTTTCCAACAGATGGGTAACTTGTTGCAGCAGGTTACTCATCTGTTGTAAAAAACTAGTTGCATGTTATAACAGATTCATCTGTTGGGTAACTTGTTGCAACAGGTTAATTATCTGTTGGACATTGTCCAACAGATGGGTAACTTGTTGCAGCAGGTTACTCATCTGTTGCAAAAAACTAATTTTATGTTATAACAGATTCATCTGTTGGGTAACTTGTTGCAACAGGTTAATTATCTGTTGGACATTGTCCAACAGATGGGTAACTTGTTGCGACAGTTACTCATTTTGTAAAAAACTAGTTTCATGTTATAACAGATTCATCGTTGGGTAATTTGTTGCAACAGTTAATTATGCTGGACATTTTTCAAAGATGGGTAACTTGTTGCAAAGCGGGTTACTCATCTGTTGTAAAAAACTAGTTGCATGTTATAACAGATTTATCTGTTGGGTAACTTGTTGCAACAGGTTAATTATCTGTTGGACATTTTCCAACAGATGCATAACTTGTTGCAACAGATGCATGTGTTGTTGCAGCAGATTATAAAAGCTGTTGCAACACCTAGTCATCTGTTGTGTTCTAATGCTTACAGCTTCCTTAGGGGGGTTGAAAAGGTCAACACTCAATTTTGTGTTGTTCTGGCAGTGAGCCATCTAAGAATTCTTGGATAGGTAACTTCTTCGGAGTATTCCTTGACTTGATGCCTGAGGTGAGGAATGGCTTCAAATGCCCAAGCCTAGAAAAAAAGATGCCATCAAAAATCAAAATAGTGATTGAAATAATTAAAAAAAAAAGGTAAAACATTGAAGAAAATTTACCATGAAAGCCCAAGGGAAGCCATATAGGTTTTGTGTCTTCCCCGTTGGCTTCAAATCCTTCATCAAATATTCAACAGTCAAGCTAAAGCTTTGAAAACCCCAGGCATAGTTGTTGAAGGCATCATAGTCCTCAGCAAGTTTAATCAATCCAAGCGGTATGTTGTAGAGTACGTCTCTTGCCCAAAGAACACTGTGCACAAACCAAACTAAGCACAGTGCCTCCTTGTGCTTTTTTGAGAAAGTTTTGGAGTCCAAATCTTGCAACAATTTCTTTTGAGTGTAGCTCTTTCCCACTAAGTTTATCAAAGAGACATCATTCTTAGCTTTGGAACCCTTTGCTTTCTTGGCTGCCTTGGGTGTCCGGGCTGGCTTGATCAATACAACAGTAGGAAGAGGCTCACAAGGATAACATCTCAATCTAGTAACTATGACAAACTCCTTCATGCCAAAGCAAACCGGCATGCCGCAGTAATTGATCCAAATCTCATCCTTTCTATCACAAATAATCTTACGCTTCAAAAGCTCAGAAACCATTGTCATTTGAAATCAGGCATTGGTATCTTCAGGCAAATCTAAATAGAGCCCAAAGCAGCTAGCCCTAAAGAAATTCTCCAACCCCTGCTGCCGGAGAATGCCCCTGAAGGTGTCAAAGCCCTTGCCCATGGCTGATCTAACCACAAAATCACCGGACAAATCCTTATTTTCATTCGGCGGCATCATCACGCCGTACTTTTCAATCTTGAAACTCTTGACGACCTCCACAATCGAAGGTCTATTGGGATATGTGGCAATACTAAAAGACTCAACAAGATTGGTATCCACATTATGTTTCCTTTTTCTTCTTAACTCGGCCAAGGTCTGATCTGTTGATTCTTCTTCTTCTTCTTCTTCTTCTTCATTACCATTTTCAGTTTCTGCATCTTCTTCACCTCCATCATCCCCTTCAGCTCCTTCATCCCCTTCATCTCCTTCTTCTTCACCTACTTCTTCTTCATCTCCTTCTTCTTTTATCTCCTTGGCATTTTCTTCATTTTCTTCATCTCCTTCAGCAGATTTTTCATCATCTTTTTCACTTTCTTCTCTAGTTTTTTTCACTTTGTTCATTTTTATCACTTTCTTCTTCATGCCCAACAGAGGTTTCATGGGTTTTCTCTCTTTAAGCCCCCGATTTCACTAACTCTTTCCTCGTTTGTTGATTGACAAATAGCGATCACAAGTTTATCTAATGGTGTTTGCACCTTAGCTCTTTTACTACTTTCTCCTCAATTGGTTTCTCTCCTTTTCTTTAACTTGGAGCCATTTTATCTACACACAGGAGATAGAAAAACAGTTTTAATTGGTTAGTGCAACATTCAAAGTAAAAGGGAAAAGGAATATGTTGCAATCGGTTATTAAGAATATGTTGCAACAAAATACGAAAGTTGCAGACAACTTATTACTTGCGTGAGAATCTTAATCTGTTGGAAATAGAAAACAAGTAGCAAATCCTTAGCAAGCTGTTTTGATTTTTTACAATAGCTTGTTAATATGCTACAACAAGCTGCTTGATTCTTTGCCAAAAACCTCAACAATTGTTTTGATTTTATCCAGCAGCTGTTGGATAAAATCAAAACTTTTCCTAAACCATAGCATGACAACAACAACAACAACAAAAACATCTAAATTTAACTACAAAACATCTATATTTCACTACAAACACACAACCATCACAAATCTCACTCACAACTTAAACAAAATACACCAAATAGGATTTTTTTTAACCATGAACCTCACAAATCTCAGATGTTTACAATTTCAAACAAGTCTTGAATTTCTTTACGACAACAACAACAAAGCAAAAACATTTAAATTTAACTACAAAACATCTATATTTCACTACAAACACACAACCATCACAAATCTCACTCACAACTTAAACAAAATACACCAAACCATGCAACCTCAGTAGATGTTTGCAACTGTCAAACAAGTGCTGAATTTACAACAGACGAGTAACCTCGATTGTTGGAAAACATCAACAAAATTGCAAGCCTTTTTTTCGAAACAACAAGGAGAAGAAGAACAAAAACAACACCAAAAATCATAATTTCACAACCACAACCACTATTTACAAACTCACAAACCCCAACAAGTGCAACAAATACACGAAACTACAATAAAACAAACAACATTCAAGAATAACCCATGCTCTTCTTCATCTTCTCTAACCAAAATCATCATTTTCACACTCTGATTTCAAAACCCTAACTTTTGAACCAAGTGAAAAAAAAAAGTTTACCTGAGAATGAATAGAGAAGCAACAGCAATGGAGAGAGAGAGAAATGAGCAGCAGCAACGGAGAGAGAGGAACGAACAACAACAATGGTGGTCGCAGGTTTTTTGCAGAACGGAGAGAGAGAGAGACGGGGCTGTTTTTTTTTTTTTTGAAATAAGATGAACAAGTAGTTGGGGTCGTGGGGGAAGTGGGTTGGAAGGAGTTTTTGTATAATGTGTGTGGGTTGGAAGAAGTTTTTGTATAATGTGTATGGGCTTTTGTGTATTTTGTAAAAGATTATAAGTTTTAAAAATTATTATTCAGTCCCAATTTTAGTTAATCACATTTTTAAGACAAGTTTGATCTTGGCTGATCAAACTTGTCACCATTTCTAATTATGAGACTTTTTTGTCACCATAAGTTAAATCTTCCCTTAAAGTTTACGATCGTTAACAACTTTAAATTAAAGAAAGATGAGCACCCACTACCTCAAAATCCTGGGTCCGCCGCTGATCAGCACAAGTAAGCAGTAACTCTGCCCACCAAAACATAGGTAGATGGGATGAAATCACCTAATGTTTGGTACTCCCTTTTTTTCTTTTTTTCAATCAGTAATTCCTATGGTACTCTTTAAGCAAATATTTAATGGAAATTTCTGAATTTAAAACTTTTGTGGTTGGAGAAGTACCTTCAATCCCTTTACATATACTTTTATGTAGAATCTTCCCATCAAACTCAAAAGCCACCAAAGCAAAAACAAAAAGCAATTTGACAGATAGAATGGTAAAACAAAACAAAAAAAAACCAAGTTAAGCTCGTAATACCGCTGAAAACAGAGAAAAAACCATAAATGAAGCAAAACACATGAAAAAGGAATAGAATGTGCAATCAACGGCCAGGGTTTTGGCATCTCTCAGATAGAATGAATGAAAAAACAAAATACTATTTGGCTAATGGTGAGAATCAAAAGAAAGAAAAGTTAAATGTATATATTAACTCTCAAAACGAGGCGTTGGAGACCAATTTAATCTGAGTTTTTACTTAAGTACTAATTACTAGTATATACATTTTCAATTTTTATACTACTGTACTAACTTCTTTTAACTTGTTATAACATACTTTTATCTTATTTTCAAGCTTTAAATTTTATATTTTAATGAATATTGTTTGGATGATCTGACGAGGTAAAAAAAAAATTACTCGACGATGCACATAAAATAAAATCTAGCCTTGAAAATGAACAAATTTAAATGTAATTTCCTCCTTTTTCTTACTTCTTTGTGTTCTCATTTTATAATATAATTGAATAAATAATTATAGTGATTACAAAATTAGCAAAGATAAATTAACATTTTATAGTTTTTGTCTTGTAATTTGTGTAGACTTTTATGCATGGAGGCAGTTTATATACGAACAAATGAAAATAAGGGGAAGCAAAATAATTAGCAAAGCATTTTCTTATTGGTTAAACTAAACCGAACCGTTAAGGACCAAAAACCGATAAACCGAAAATCGATAACGAATATCTTATAGGTTTGGTTATTGATTTCGCGTATTTATAAACCGAAAACCAACAAACCGAATCAGTCATACACAAAATCGAACCGAACTGACCTATAATCACCCCCCTATTCCAATTCATCACACTTAAAGTATTTCTTTTTATTGCAAAATGAACTGGCAGTAGACTTCGAAACCATACTAGACTCAGACAGTTTTTATTTAGATCCAGAAGTTTTTCCAAATATTTTGAAGTAGTGACTGTTATGACTTATACAGTATCCTTTTTTATGTACTAGTAAGTCAGTCGGAAGAATTAACTAAATGTGACTTTTTAGTTATGAAATTAGTATAGGTGACTTGTGGGGACCATTTCATCTCAAAACCCATTTAAATATGGGATTAAGATAATTGAGGTTCAAAGTGTATTTTTAAAACTTCTTAATCTTTTTATAAAATACAAAAAGATCCCAACTTAATCCAAAAAACCCACTAGCCCCCTTCTCATCCTCCCACCCCTCCCCCCAGCCCTACACCCCACCCCCACCAATTTTTTTTTTTTTAAAGTTTTGATATTTTTTATTTGCTTTGTCACCAGTCCCCCTCCTCCCCCCACCCCACACCCCACCCCCCCCCCAATTTTTTTTTTTTTAAAGTTTTGATATTTTTTATTTGCTTTTTCATTAGCTCCCTCCTCCTCCCACCGCCCCCCCCCCCCCCAAATTTTTTTTTTTTTAAAGTTTTAATTTTTTTTTATTTGCTTTTTCACTCGCCCCCCCCCCCCCCCCCCCCCCTTTCCCCCAATTTTTTTTTTTTTTTTTTTTTAAAGTTTTAATTTTTTTATTTGTTTTTTCACCCCCCACCTCCTCCCCCGCCCCCACCCCCCAATTTTTTTTTTTAATTTTGATTTTCTTTATTTGTTTTTTCACCCCCCCCTCAAAAAAAATTAAAAACAAATTTGATTTTTTTTTACGACCCTGCCCCCACCAAAATTTTAAATTTTGTTTTGATTTTTTTTTTAATTTATTTTTTCACCCCCTTTCTCCTCCTGCCAACCTTGCCCCCCCCCCCCCCCGCGCGCGCCTAAAAAAAAATTTTTGAAAAGTTTTTCTTTTGTTTTTTTACCCCTACCCTTCCAAAAAAGGAAGTTTTTCAAAAAAATTATTTTTTGCAACCCTCCCCCTCCCCTCCCTAAAAATAAATGATTTTTCTTGAAAAGAAGTTTTGAAATTTTTTTTTTTTTTTGATTTCTTACTTCACCCACCATCCGAAAATATTAATTTTATTTTTTAAAAAAAAAATCCGTCCCCCCCCCACCCACTCCAAAAAAAAATCTTGAAAGGAAGTTTTGAATTATTTTTTTTTGTTTTGGGTTTAGGAAAAAATTGGATAAAATTCAGGTTGTTGTTGTTGTGTGTTTGTAGTAAAATAGAAGGTTTTTATTTGTTGTCCTGGTATGGTTCGGGGTTTAGCAAAGATATCCAACATATGATTTTTTTTTGTTCTTGTCTACGTATTTATTTGGTTCTGTTTATAGAAGATATCCAACAGATTTGTAGTTGTTGCAACAAGTTCTACACTTGTAACAAGTAGACAATCTGTTGCAACAACTACAAATGTTGGACATAGCTTCAGTTATTTAGTTCTGTTTGTAGAAGATATCCAACAGATTTTTAGTTGTTACAACAGGTTCTACACTTGTTGTAACAAGTAGACAATCTGTTGCAGCAACAACTACTAATCATACATAGCTTCGTTTATTTGTTTACCTTGTAGAAGATATCAATGATTTATAGTTGTTGCAACAAGCTCTACACTTGTTGCAACAAGTAGACAATCTGTTGCAACAACTCCAAATCTGTTGGACATAGCTTCAGTTATTTGATTCTGTTTGTAGAAGATATCCAACAGATTTGTAGTTGTTACAACAAGTTCTACACTTGTTGCAACAAGTAGACAATCTGTTGCAACAACTACAAATCTGTTGGACATAACTTGATTATTTGGTTACGTTTTTGTAGAAAATATCCACGTATTTTTAGTTGTTGCAATAGGGTTGTTCACGGTTTTGGTTAAAACCAAAACCAAACCGAAAATTTAACTAAACCAAATAAAAAAAACAGACATTTGGTTTGGTTTGGTTTTAAATTTTAAAAACCGATAATATTTTAGTTTGGTTATGGTTCTATTAAAAAATAACCGAATAAATAACTTGAACCAAACCAATAAATTATATACATAAATTTTATAATTATTTATATATAATAGTAGTTTTTCATAAATAATTATAAATATTTTGTCCTTTATGTTATTTGTGAATGATGTTTATGAACTTATTTATTTTGATTAGTTGTGGTATTTGGAGCCAAGGTGGTTTGTTGAACAATTTCTGTTTATGAACTTATTTATTTTGCTTACTAATTGTTGCAATAGATCATATATTAGAATTGCTTGGTTGCTTAGTTGTTACAACAAATTACTCACCTTGTTGGAAAAAAATCAAAAAATTGCTTAAATTATTGTAAAAACTAAAAAATATGTCGCAACATATGAGTTAAATTGTTGCAACAGATCATACACTTGTTGAAGAAGTTGCAACAAGTTACTAATCTGTTTCAATGATGGATCAGTTGTTTAAGCAAGTTGACTAATTGTTGCGACAGATTAATCACCTTGTTTGAATTATTGCAACAACTTACTCATATGTTGCAGCAGGTATCTCATATGTTGCAACAACTTACTCATATGTTGCAGCAGGTATCTCATATGTTGCAACAACTTACTCATATGTTGCAGCAGGTATCTTATATGTTGCAACAACTCCTCCATTATTGCAACATATTCACGATATTGCTAATCTGTTTAAATAAGTTACTAATCTCTTTAGACAAATTGCCTAAATGATTGCAACAGATCATACAATTGTTGAAAAAGTTGCAACAAATTACTAATGTTTCAACAAGTTACTAATCCCGTTCCAACAAGTAACTCTGTTTAAACAAGTTATTAATCAATTGCACAATGTGATAATACGATTGTGGAAGAAGTTGCAACAAATTACTAATCTGTTTCAACAAGTTACTAATCAGATTCCAACAAGTAACTAATACTGTTTAAACAAGTTACTAATGCCGCAATGTATCATACAGTTGTGGAAGAAGTTGCAACAAATTACTAATGATTTTAGTAGATATATATATTGATCACTAAATATAGTTGATTTCCATTGTTTATCACTAAATATGGGTGAATCAAGTAGTTCACACCAATTCACTCCAATGATCACTCCATTTAGTGCATATTGGACTTTAGTTGATCATCTATCCCGACCCAAAAACACCATCAAATTACTTAAGTATATATTGATCAATAAATATGGTTGATTTCCATTTGTTTATCACTAAATATGGGTGAATCAAGTAGTTCTATATCAATTCACTCCCATGATCACTCCGTTTAATGCGTATTGGACTTAGTTGATTATCTATCCCGACCCAAAACACCATCAAATTGCTTAAGTATATATATTGATCAATAAATATGGTTGATTTCCATTGTTTATCACTAAATATGGGTGAATCAAGTAGTTTCCATCAATTCACTCCATGATCACTCGCTTAGTGCGTATTGGACTTAGTTAATCATCTATCTTGACCCAAACACCATCAAATTGCTTAAGTATATATATTGATCAATAAATATGATTGATTTCCATTGTTTATCACTAAATATGGGTGAATCAAGTAGTTCCCATTCAGTGTCCTTACGATCAATTCGCTCTAGTTTACTAGACTTAGTTGATCATCTATCTGACCCAAAACACCATCAAATTGCTTAAGTATATATATTGATCAATAAATATGGTTGATCTCCATTCTTATCACTAAATATGGTTGATTTCCATTATTTATCACTAAATATGGCTGATTCCTTTATTGATCACCAAATATGGGTGAACTAAGTAGTATCTCGTTGCAACAAGTGTAAGATTCGTTGCGGCAAGTGTAGTATTCCCAACACCGTAGTATCCTTTGTAACAACCTCCAGGGTAGTCGTATAAAGAATCGTAATATCCGTTCTAAGAATACACTTAGAATTGCCCATCTAATCCATAAATTACTATCTAATCCATTAAGGATGTTAGTAGATATATATATATATTCATCACTAAATATCGTTAGATTTCATTTGTTTAACACTAGATATATGGGTGAATCAAGTAATTACATCAATTCACTCTAATAATCACTCGCTTTAGTGCATACATCTTGACTTAGTAGATCATCTTTCTAACTCAAAATACTATCAAATTGATTAAGTATTATATATTTGATTACTAAATATCGTTGATTTGATTTGTTTATCACTAAATATGAGTGAATCGAGAAGTCTACATCAATTCACTATAATAATCACTGATTTAGTGCATATTGACTTAGTAGATCATCTTTCCCGACTCAAAAATACTATCAAATTGATTAAGTATTATATATTAATCACTAAATATCATTGATTTCATTTGCTTATCACTAAATATGGGTGAATCAAGTAAATTAAGCATCAATTCACTATAATGATCATTGGATTTAGCAGCATATTCTGACTCAAATTACCATTAAATTGATTAAGTATTATATATTGATCACTACTTATCATTGATTTTCTTTGTTTATCACTAAATGTCATTGATTTTCCCTTTGTTGATCACTAAATATGGGTGAATCAAGTAGTATCCGTTCTGTGTAACAATCGTGTAATATTTGTTGTAACAGTGTAGTATCATTTGCAACAATCGAGACTTCGCGACAAAAGACATAGTTGTTGAACAAGTCCTTACTCTTGTTGGATAAAACACAACAAAGCTACCAACTTTCTCGCAACAAGTCACTCCACTTGTTGAAAACCAACATTTAACTTAGTTAACATGCCGCAAGGCGTCATTGTTGTTGCAACAGATTGCTTATTTCTTGAAATATTTTAGCAGCTTGGATAAACACAGTTACTATTGTTGCAACAGCCTCCAAGTTTTGTTGGATAAACCCAACAATTGAACGTTGCAATGATTTATTAGATTATTATTTAAAATCGTTTGAAGAATTTATTAACAATACACACATTTGTGTTTGAACGATCAATATATCATATAAACCAAGTTCCACAAGCACCAAGCAGAAATTAACATTCTAAAAAAGAATAACATTAAAATGTCGTAAAGTTCCAACAAATAAGCATATTACAACGTAATTGCAATTAACAACTAGGGAGCATTTGAAGCTTTGACAACAACTACAAATGCTGCTAGATATTTTTACAAAAGCGAACCAAATAAAGCTATATCAATGATTTGTAGTTGTTGTAGCAGTTATCTACTTGTTGCCACAAGTGTAGAACTTGTTGCAACAACTAAATACGGTACTGGATATCTTCTATAAACATAACCAGTATAAATAGGACAAGAATAGAAAAAACATCTATTGGATATCTTTTCCTAAACCACCGAACCATACCAGGACAACATGAGTAAAACCATCTATTTACTACAAACACACTACAACAACAACTGACTTTATCCAAACTTTTCCTAAACCCAAAAAAAAATCAAAACTTATTTTCAATATTCTTTTGAGTGGGGGAGGGGGGTGGTGCAAAAAAAAAAAAAAACTTTTCAAAACTTTTTTTAAAAAAGCAATTTTGAGGGGGGGTAGTAAGGGGTGAAATGGAGAAAGGGGGCTAGTAAAAAATAAAAAAAAATATCAATTTTTTTTAATAGTTTGGGGGGGGGTGTGGGGGGGGGGGGGGAGAGGGGGAGGGATGGGAAGAGGAGTGAAATTTGGTAAGAAAAAATTAAAACTTTTTAAATTTTTTTTGGGGGGGTGGTGGGGGGTGGGGGGGAGAGTTGCGAGGGGAGGGGAGGGGGTGAAAAAAATAAATAAAGAAAATAAAAAATTAATTTTTTTTTGGAGGGGGGTGGGGGTGGGGGATGAGGGTGAGGGTGGGGGGAGGATTGCGGGGGAGGAGAGGAGGGGGTGAAAAAATAAATAAAGAAAATTAGAAAAAAAATTAATTTTTTTTGGGGGGTGGGGTGTTAGGCGGTTGGGAGGAGGAGGAGGGTGAAACAAAAATAAAAATAAAAAAAAATTGGGCAGCGGTGGGGGGGGCGGGGGGCGAGGGGGAGGGGGTGGGGGTGGGGGGGGAGGGGTTGCCGGGGAGGGAGGAGGGGGGGTGAAAAAATAAATAAAGAAAATTAATTAATTTTTTTTTTAGCGAGGGGGGGGTGGGGTCAGAGGAGGAGGGGTGAAAAAAAATAAAGAAAATAAAAAAAAAATTTGGCCGGGGTGGGGTGGGGGGGGGGCGGGGGCGGGGGAGGGGGGGTGGGGGCACCGGCTCGGGGCGAGGTACCGCGAGGTGGGTCCAAAGTGTTAAAAATAAAACTTGAGTGCAAAGTGTTAAAAGTAAAGTTCGGGGTTAAAATGTCAAAATAGAAACTTTGGGCAACTTCAAAACCCCAATTAATCAATAGAAAATTATTTCTCTTCAATAATTAAAACTCGAATACCTTTATCTTAAAATAAAAAACTAAAGAGTGACTAATAATTAAATGCCCCAAGTCAGTCTCTCAACACGTGCAAATATCTTGAGTTATTTAGTACAACAAGGACATAATATTTTTGATCTATAATAAAAGATAAACTAAAGAATATAAGTATCTAAAAGTGCTTAATGTGATAATTTGCATTTTTAGCAACCTGATAGTTGAGGATAAAAGACTGTTAAGGATCACTTTGACAGCCTTTTCCTGTATAGGAATATTAGAAATTTGATTTATAAAGAGAAATAAATGGCGTCAACAAAATATACAATTTAAATATTGAAGAAATTAGTTTTGATGTGATAGTATAAACAAGATATGAATACCAATTTGGTATGATTAGTTTCTTTGATATTCTCCGCTAGTGAGAATAATATAAACACTTGGAAAACAAAAATCCTACAATAAACATTTCAGACAAATTGGAATAATATGGAGGCGTGAAGAGCATAGAAACAAAAACTTGTTAGCTTTAACGGTTAAGAGCCCAAAGCACACTCCTTAAACCCCGCAGTTGGGCGGAGCCATTCTAAGAGTGTGCTTTCTTGTTTTCATCGCACCAATTTTCTTCAAATCTACCTCCTCTCATCTTGACAAAATCAATCCCAGGTCTATTATTATTCTCACTTGGACATTGAATTAAACGTTAAAACATTTAGTTTTTGTTCTTTAGCACATTGATCAGAAAATGGAGTCAGCTGCCGTGAATGGCGTCTGCACTAAATCTGCTATTCCCTCCACTCCCGTAAGTCTCCACCTTCCCTTTCTTTCCAAATCTTCACTTGTTTGTGTGTGTGTTTTTTTTTTCCAATAATTTGTCTGTTCGAAGCGTGGCCTTGCTGCGACCTCGTACTCAGTTCGCGTATACCCGCCACCTCCCACCAGCAACGGACTCTCAGTTACTGCGGATGCAAAGTAATCGCCTAGTGTTTTTATGTACGCTCGAATTTGAAACCGAGGGACGTCATGGTTCTCAACCGACCATGACCGCGCCGTACCACACCTCGTGTTTTGTTTGAAATATGTTGCTCCTGTGTTCCTCTTGGCCCCCCCAAGTTATTATCCTAATGCTTAACCCCTTATTTAGGATTTGTATTTTCCTGAATTCTTGTCCTAGTTTTACTGAGCTACTTCAATTCTGCCTTTTTTGGTTGTGGTTAGGGCTTATTTCGGGGAGAAGGAGTGGTATTAGGAGCTCGCAATGTAACTTTATGGCAGGGAGTAGGATAAATTATCCTCGGCAGAGATCTGAAGCATGTAGAATTATTAGTACTAAATCTGTTAAACGTAGCGGTGCTCTTGCTGTAACATGTCGTGCTGAGAAAATTCTAGTAGCAAATAGAGGAGAGATTGCTGTTCGTGTGATTCGGACAGCTCATGAGATGGGAATTCCTTGTGTTGCGGTTTACTCAACCATAGACAAAGATGCCTTACATGTCAAGCTTGCTGATGAATCTGTTTGCATTGGTGTGACCAAGCAATCAATCGTAAGTTATCACAAATCGTAGACCCACTTAAGTTTCATCAATCACTCTCTTTTTAGATTCTTTAAGCAAAAATATAATCCTTCGCGTGCTTGTATTCTCTTTATTTCTTTAGAATGTAACATCATTCAGTCTCTTATGTTTTGGTGCTTTCAAAGTTTGTTTTTGTAGGCGTTTGGCCATAGATTGCTAATATTTTCATGGAATTTATGGAGTTGGAGTTGAAGATGTAGTTGTGTTTGGTTATACTTTTTGCAAAGAATATTTGGAATAATCTTCATGCTTGAATGTACTTAAATACAACTTCAAAAGTGAAAAGTGAGTTGGAAAGCATGTTATAAGTTGTTTTACAAATTTGAAATACAACTTCAAGTTGGATTTAGAATTTTCATGCCCAAACACTTATTTTCAAATAAGGTGAATTCCGGGAAAATATTAATAATTTCTATGGCCAAACAAGTCCTTATATTTTCCTTCATTTGTTTGTAATTTCATAATTTCCTTAATACTTCAACAGAAGGTGCATGATTAATTTTTGATGAAATATTTCGTAATCATATTTCTAAGTTCTAACTTTCCATCCCAAGTCAGAGTATCAAAGTTTGTGGTATCAACAAAGCATGACGACAGTCACATTTCTCTTTTTCTGCAGGTATTTAGTGATCCCGAATGTCTTATCTGCTGCTATCAGTCGTGGATGTACAATGCTGCATCCTGGGTATGGTTTCCTTTCTGAGAATGCAGCTTTTGTTGAGATGTGCAGAGAACACGGAATCAACTTTATTGGGCCAAATGTAAGTGATCCAGCTATACCCGTCTTTTGATACTT
>NW_026715848.1:0-18101 GCF_029784015.1 Lycium ferocissimum | reverse complement strand
AGATCTTTTACACTATTTATGCTGTTTGGGATCATAATTTATAATTCTTTTTGCCCCATTTCTTGTTTTTGCATATTTTTTGTATGTGCATTTAGCAAAATTTTCAGTCATTATGTGCTTGAAGTATATCTGTGTCGGGGCTGGTCTGTGTCTTAGCGTGCTGAGAGTGTTTGAGTTCTTTCACTTGACTCTCTCTCTTTTTTTTTTTTTTCGATAACCGCGCGTCCATGTTTCGTACGCACCTCGAGACTCTTGTGTGTAGGTTTTGATCATTGGCGAAGATAATCGATCAATGACACCACTTGGCCTAAGGTGGTGCCCTCCATGTTTCCACCTGAGGCAAGAGTCTAAACAATGTCACAATGTGACCCTTAGTGTGAAAAATGAGAGAAGATCGGTGACTAGTCTATGAGATAGCTAGCGACCAACCTCTACCTCATCTCAACGAGCAAAGAACCATTACAACCCGTTTTTGCTCAATTGATACAAAACACCCATGCTTTAGCACCTGGTGCAATGGCTCGTGGTGCAATAGCAAGCACCAGTTTAACTTGGGGGTAATGTTCTTTTTCAAGTTCCTATTTTTCAGACTGCAATGAAAGAGAGAAAAGAGGCCTCTATTTTCTTTCTGAATTCGTTAATCTGGTGGTTTTGTACTCTTTTGTATATGTTGCCTATAAATCCACCTCCCCAACAGGAAACAAAATAATAAAATACCAAAAACAGAACCGTTTCTTGGCTATGCAGAGGCAGTATATTGCCTTTCCATTTTTTTTTTTAAAGCAAGGTAGAAAATTGTTTTATCCTGCGGTAGACTTGTACTAATCTTCTGTTTTGGGCATTGTGTTTGGTAATTTTTCATCAGTGTGCCATTAATTCCTTTATGCTGTTGTTCACCAGATCAGGAAAACTGAAAAGACTTAGTGTTATGTAGCTACCGTAGGTTATGTAAAGGTTGGATGCAGCAGCTCGTAAGCTACCACTGTTAGAAGAGCTAAGTTTGACACACACTACTATCACACCAAAAGCCATTGAAGCTCTTGGTGGCTCATGCCTGAAGTTGAAGTCGTTTGAATTGAATAACTCATTCAAGGAGGATTTTAGTGATGACTCTGATGACTAAAATAACTCATTCAAGCGAGCTTGGTGACACGTCTGATGATGACTATAGCGAGCTTGGTGACACGTCTGATGATGACTATAGCGAGCTTGGTGACACGTCTGATGGTGACTCTGGTTTTTTAGAAGATATAGGTATCCTGTTTCTTGGATTAGCCTCATTTATGATGTTGCGGGCTTTTTTTGGTCATTGGATTGTGAATAATGCTCCAGGTGTCCGCTGATCGAATTTTTATCAAGTTAATATTGCTTTATTGAATGACTTGGCTGAACTTCAAATACCCTGTCCAAGTTTATTTCATTTGAAGAACTAACAAACTCCTCTGATTTTCAACCCTCAGAAATTAGATTGAGGGGATATATAAAGGTTTTTGAAGTTTACTGTCTTTTCATCTTTTAACAGTAGCACAAATGCTTTCTCTAGGGAAAAAAAGATCAATGAGATCCACCAGATTAATGGATCTTTAAACAAACAAAGCAGGATAATGCATAAGGACCCCCCAATCTTGTCTCGGTTTTGATGTTACATACCTTTATGTTGCAGGGGCCCTTATATCCCTCAAACTGGTTCTAACTGGAACTAATAACCCTTCTTGGGAGACAACAAAATTTATATTAGGTGGTTTATAATATGCACTTGACGTGTGCAGTTAACCATTGGTTTTTCATTTTCTTTTCTGCTTACTTTATATCCATGCGTTTCTGTGATTTGTGATAGATTATGTAAATATTTTGTAATCTCTTATTTAGGTTAGAATATTTTGTAATATTTTGTACTCTCCTATTTTGAGTAGGATATTTTGTATATTAACCAATTCAAGGAATGAAAGGAAGTTTTTGAAAAATATTCTTTCATGGTATCGTATCGTTTTGATATTATTCATAGTGATTTATGGACTTCTCTGCCTTAAGTTCCATGGATCATCGATATTATGTTCTTTTCTTGGATGATTTCTCGAAATATTTGTGGACTTTTCCCTTAGCTAGAAATCGGATGTCTTTGCTAAGTTTTTAGAATTTCGGCCCATGTCCGAACGCATTTTGAACGAGAAATAAAAATGTCCAATGTGATAATGGGAAAGAATATGAAAATAATGATTTTTGGCGCTTTGTGAGTCGAATGGGATGTCTTTTCGTCTTTCTTGTCCTCATACGTCCTCACAAAATGGGAAGGCCGAAAGGAAAATTCGGTCTATCAATAATGTCGTGCGCACTCTTCTTGCCCACGCTTCTCTCCGCCTTCCTTGGCATCATGCATCGTAAATGGCAACTTACCTACTTAATATTTTACCAAGCAAGTTATTGAACCATAAATCTCCCTCCATGCTTTATATCATAAGGAACCGACGTACTCGCACCTTCTCGGTCTTTCGGGGTGTTTGTGCTACCCTCTTTTCCCGTCAACTACGATTCATAAGTCGGCAGTCTTGCACACACCTTGTATTTTGGGGTACCCATCGAACCATAGAGGCTACAAATGCTATGACTTATCATCACATAAGATCATCCTTAGGTCGTCATGTTGTTTTCGACGAGACTCTTGCTTTCCTTTGCTACCTTGTCTACTCCTCCACCCCATACATAGGATTTTTTAGATGAAGGATCTCTCCTTATATTTTTCATCACCTCCAACAACCGGCACCTCCCCCCATCGCCTCTCGCCCGGCCGCCCGCCAGCCCCTTGCTCCTCCGCCGCCCTCCCGCGCCACGCCGGGTCCCACGGCGAGGTGCGCCCCCACTGACCGACCGCGCCCCCGTCCGCTTGCTCCCCGTCCACCCACCTATCCCCACTCCCCGTCCCACCATGGTCACCCGCGGCAGCCAACGGGTATTGTCAAGCCTAAACGTCCGTTTAACTTACATACCACTTGGCCAGAAATCTCCTCTACCTCGTAACCCATTGGCCGCTCTTCGTGACCCGAATTGGAAAATGGCTATGAATGATGAATTTGATGCTCTTGTTAGGAATAAGACGTGGGATTTGTGTTGACACCCAATTTTGTCCCTCCTTTATTCAAATTTATTTCCTTGGGCTTTTAAATTAATTAAATTTAAATATTTTATTTTCGCTACTATTTTTACTGCTATTAATATCATTACTTTCATCTTCACTATTTTCTATCAACATTACTTTCATTACTTTATCACAAATTTTAAATGATTCGTCATCGTTTCATTTTCGGATTTTGTACTCGTTAAATTAATTATACTTTATTAAATCTTTACTTTATACATAATAATCATTATTTGTCTTCAAATGATATATAGTGTACTAGTTGTTAAATTGGAAGCCAAAAAAATTAATATGGAAGATGATTTTCACCAAATTAATGGCCCAAACAACAAACATAATATGCCCAAAACACATAAGCCCAACAATTCAACACATCCGACCAAAACATCCTCGCTGATTCGGATCAGCAACCACGTTACCCGACCCGGTCAAATTTCTTTAACAAAAACCTAATCCTCATTTCTCTCCCTTTCTCACCGCGCCTCCACCTCTCTCTCTCCTCTCCCTTCTCCGCCTTTTACCTCTCTCTTCCTTTCTCCTTGCTCTCTCGCCCTACGCTCTCTCTCCTCTCCCTCCCCCGTTTTCCTCGTCCCTCTCTTTTCTCAAAGAAAGCGAATCTCCACAAACATGCGTAAAAGAACGTATTCCATTTCTGGCAGTATCCACAAAACATCCCTTTCACCTCTTTCTATTTTCGAACAAAGGGTTGGTTCACTTTCAACAATGGCGATATCAAGCCACCCCATTTCGTGTAAACGTCTCCTTCTCTCCTCTTCAACAACATGGTCAACGAAAAGTGGCCAAAAAATACCTCGAAATTTCGAAAAGGAGATCAAACTTTAAAGATTCTACGAAATTCAAACGGATATATCATTTGAAATCCCGCCCAAAGCATGGTAGAAACCCTAGCCTCACTCTATAAATACTCACAAGAACACCATGAAAAGCAAGTTAGCCGATCACACCTAAAAATCCCGCTTGAATACTTATACTTTCAATCACTTCATCCGGATACCCATCTTAATATCGAACAGCTCTACTTCATCACATTTTAAGGTCGAGTCTAAATTCGTGACGTCGACGTCCCCACTTCACCGCACCCGAAGAAGGCCGTGATTTATCCTCTTCCTCTCTTTCGATTCACCCGATAGCTTTGTCAGTATGTGCATAATGTTGTTTTCTTAATCTCGCTTTAGTTGTATTTTTTATTTCCACGTGTTTGCAATTATATGAATAGTCGATTAATTTGTATGTTGAGTCTAATCGAACCCCGCGATGTATGAAGTGTGAAGTCGCTTGTTTATCGCTTTACAAATTCGTGCTAAAGTTGTCCAGTAGTGGATAAAATTAGGATGCTCAAAATATAGACATAAGATGGCCGAGTGTTGATTTACTTTGAAGAACGATAATTTCCCTTTCGTTTTATGTTTTGTTTCTATGTGGATTCGTTGTTAAAGTTTCCATATCCTGTTTGATGGCTTGCGGCCAATTACTAATTTAACTCGAGTAAATGTTGCTTAATCTAAACGATCTTCTCTTCTCGAATCATTGTACGGTGTTTGAATACGAGGTATTAAGGTGTTTCTCCGCCTTAGATGAGTCTAGTCTCGAAAATGATTCTGTTTTAGTATAAAGGTTAATGTTCGTATCTACAAGTGCTTATTCGTGTTCATAAATGGTCGAATCTCGGATAGCTCAATTTGTTCGAAATGCGCCGGCCTCGAATCTTTACGTGTTAGAATAAAAGAGATTAGTAATGTTTACTCGTAGCGGTCTAGGGCTGTTGGTGCGATATGTTGGTGAAATGGATCATTGGTTTGGCCGATGGTTTGGTAAAGAAAATAAGTTTCACCATCCAAGTTTGTCTTGTCTCTAATGCCATATTCTACATTGATCGTGCTTGCTCATGACATGTTCTATGAGTATAGGTTGTTGAAATGGTAGTATGTTCTTAAAAATGGTTACCTTGGATATTATGTTGATCCGTTCCGTCCGAGGTGTGAGTTTCACCTATTGGTCGTTAATAAAAGGATAAGGTCTATTAGTGCTTAAAGGAGTAAGTTTTCACCTAACTTGGATTAAGTACGCTCTACTTGTAGTTTATTTGATCATTTTGAAAGATAAGACAAAAAAAGAAATTCTAGAGGAATAGCTATATACCCTTTAAAGTTGTCACGTATTAACTTGCTCTTTGTTGAATTTATCGAGTCAAGTGAATTAACAAAAAAACAAAGATAGCTTTTCTTAGACTTTGTACTCAAACACGTGATGGTTTAATATAGTGCTTCTTAGCATCCCTTTGCGTATGTTGAGTAAATGAAATTGCCGAGGGCGCCCGAGGTCTATGCGTATATCCGATGAGAATTTATATATGTGCTCATGTTATGTATTTGAAAACCCCGAAATCTCGCTTTAGCATTTGGCATAAGCCGTATAAAAGGCAAGTGTCTTATCCGTCATAAAATGGTCCGGTAACATAGTGAGACTAGCTCTATAAGCATGTTTGTTGGACAGCTTGGTCATCTCTCGCATATTGAATTGCCATGCTTGTTGCGATCGTCTTTTTTGAACATTTCATGTTAGAAGCATAATAGCATGAGACAATGCATTCTTCTTAGCTCGCACATTTACACATCACAAAGTGATTTCCAAGTATATTGCATGTCCCAGTTAAAAACACATGTATTAAGGTTCAAAATAAAGTATAGTATGGCATCTCCTAAAATCAAGCTTAAATTTCTCGTTCCATATATATATGGAGTGCATATCTAGGTATACCGTATATATACAATCCTTATGTATTCTCGATATATAAAGGCCGGTATATCGTATAGTCTTGGTACATCCCTCTAAACTTGGATATTTCTTCCGCGCATTATGTAATATCCATACTGTGCCAGCCTATGTTTGTCTAACCTCTTTTCTTATTGCTTGTTTAGAAATCATTAATATATTAATAACGAGCAATCCCTCGTTTTAGTTCGTAATTATTTGTCGTCTTGAATTTGCATTATATATGTTCAACTTTCTTTATGGGTTATATACTAATCATTTTCCTTTATTACTTTTGCATGACATCTCGCATACGAGTCCAAGCGGCTCGTCATCTCCGTCCGCACTCGCGTTCTAAAACCCAACACAACTCCTCTCGAGTCGGGCTCCTTATCCACAAAGAAAGAAAAAAAAGTGTAAAAACAAATTCCCGTAAGCCCAATAACAAAGAAACACTTCCGCAACAATATATAAACTTCATCGGGCTTAGGCCCGACGACGTGAATGTACATCCGCAAAGGCTCCGGAATAATGGGCCGATCCATTTAAATCTTCCTTCCTCTTTTTACCTTATTTGTGTATTTTGATTTGTTTCGTATGGCTAACACTTTTCTTACTTCAGTTTCTTAACTTAGATGAATTCTAGTGAAACTAGTGATTTAGTTTTAGTATAAAGGGTAGTTAATTTAAGGAAACAAATTTTTAATCACCTAAGTTTCATTTTCTTTGTTATATATATTTAAATTGTTTATAGTATCCATAATATTCACTTCTAGAATAATTGATAGTACAAATTCATATTTTCGAATAAAGGATTTATATTCTTATTTTCTTAATTAAACATCACTAATACGCAAGTACAAACTCAAGTATATTTTATAAATAATTCTTCAAGTTTGAATCAATTATGTAAACTTTTAGCTAAGCATAGTTAATAAAAATAATAATAAAAAGGGAGAAAGAAAACTCACTTCTTTGAATCCTATTTATCCACCTAGATTTTCTACATTGCTATAATATGATTTATCCAAAGTTCAAAACTCGCTAAAATTTCATCTCAAAACTATTACTTATATGCAAATTATCATATTTTCTACAAGTCTTATTTTAAATAACATTATTACATCATTACATCTTACTTTAAAATTTTAGCAATATATTTATAAGTTATTTTCCAAAACATTTAAAAATGTCATGTTTACACTATTAGCCTAATTAAATTTAAGTCCGGGTTGGATTAACCATTTTTAATGGAACTTAGAGGATGCCTAATACCTTCCCTCTAGGTTAGTTGAACCCGCACCTAGAATTTTGGTTTCGTAGACTTTAAAATCAAATCAACTTTAGATAATAACTTTAGGTGCCCTAATTCACCCTAAATAATTAGGTGGCGACTCCCGTACTTTAATTAACCCCTAATTACCCGGATGTTGTAAACTATTTTGACTCTGGTTAAAATAGTGGTATGACATTTGGCGACTACATCAACTGGGAATCACTTAGGTTCTAACCATAACTACTTAGTAATAGGCTTTGTGTGCTTACTTTAATTGCTTTATTGATTGTTAATCGATTTTACATGCTATTAATTGTTTGTTTGATATAAACGCTTACATGTTATGTTTTGATATAAACGCTTATGTGTTACCGTTTTGATATAAACCGTCATCCCGTTCATATTTCTCCACTTCCCGAAACTCACACTATCACACGTACACGCGAGGCGTGTTTTGCGCACCCGCAAATTTCTTTCAAAAATCCCAAATTTTAGGAGAGTTGGCATATGCGCGGGTGTCCGAATACCGTGACCGCGTAGCCTTCTCACTCGAGTAGTCCGCCGGAACCTTGCGTCTAGTAAACCAATTCTTAGTCGCCTAAGATGTAGCTAAACCAACACCCGTTATTAGGGGCATACATTTCATGACCCAGGAGGTTTAATACCCTTGGTGTATTAAATCCATTAGATGACTTTACCCAAACGTCCAAGTGGGTCCACGACCCCGAGTGACACTAAATCATACTTTATGTGCATGTTTGAAGGGAAACTGTGCCTAAATATCGACTATTTGCTTTAATTAATTAAACTTTAGGAGGACTAACGTTTTATGACAGGTATGGATCTTGCATCGGAGAACAACAAATGACGAAGATCGAAGACGTCACAAATGGAGCTGGAAGTTAGACATAGGAAGCTACATTTACTTTACTTAGATTAGGAAAACTTTATGTTGTATTCATTTGGGATGTAATAAATATTACATTACTTTGTACTTTATTTTTGGAAAATAGACTTGTTTAATTAATCAAAGCAATGGAATGACGTATTATGGCACATTTTCATCCTTCAAACAAACGTTAGGCCTACCTCTGGCACAAAGAGGTCACATGCATATTAGGACGCGTTATTGGTTGATATATTCATGTACATTTGTTTGACAACTTGTTTGACCTTATTTGATGAATTATTTGCTACATGACTTGCTTGACTCTATGTGATCATGACTTTGTGAGACTAACATCATCTACACTTTATGTTTCTTTTATTTTATCCCCAAGAGAGTTGATTCGTGTTAACACTCGATGGCCGACCATCCTTACCTCACAAGGTCAAAGACGTCATCCTCGCCTCGACATAGTTGGGTCGTTCAGAGAAAGGAAATTACTATGTCTGATCCAGCCGCACCTATTCCAACTGATTTGGAAAACACCGTGATCCCTAGTGATCCCCCTGAGACTTCCGAACATAGCACTACTACTCAATATGATGAACATATCGCCCGCCTGACTCAAGAGATCGAGGATCTACGTGGAGAACTAAATCGAGTTAGAAACATGACCAACTTATCCGTTACACTCCAAAGTCCACCTCCTGAACCTAGAACTGTCGCACTAAACCCACCTCGTTTTCCATCACTCGAATCTCCAGTTCCTGAACATCTTCCTCCGCAAAACAATGCATCTACCAACAACAACTTACTTCCAATCACTCCCGCAAATCCACCAAATCCATCATCCGTCTATACCCCTCCACAGAGTCAACCACCCACCTACACTACCTATGCTACTCCTAATCCACCACCCGTCAACCCACCAAATCAATCACAAGTTCACACTCCTTACATTCCTTTACCCACCAATACTAATCCGCCACCTACAACTACTCCTCTAAACCCACCAATCCAAGCCTTTAACCATCCACAACAACCCTTTTCTACCCTCACCACTATGCCGAACCCTACCAAGCTCCGCTATTTCCTTACCCCGTCTACAATACCCAAGCAAATTACTACCAACCCCGAGCACCTCACTATCAAAACCCACGTCCATATCAAATTGCTCAAGCCCCTACTTACCAAAATCGACCACATACCACACATAAAACCCGTCCAAACCCTGTCATAAAGAACACCCGTAATTACACTCGATTCGCCGAACCTTTGGCTCAATTGTTCGAAAGACTGAGAGCCACAGGCGTGGTACAACCTATTGAAGGGAAAATTCCCGATCCTATTCCAAAATGGTTTGATGGCTCCAAGCGTTGTGCATATCATTCTGGAGTTGCTGGGCACGCCACTGAGGATTGCTATGGCCTCAAAAACAAAATCGAAGCCCTGATTAGGGAAGGAGTAATCCAGCTCACTGGAGCTCGACCCAATATGGATCACCATCCCTTTGCCTACTCACGAAAGCGCAACGTGAACATGATAACTATCAAAAGTTAAGAATCAAGAAGGCCATTGCGCCAATTGGAAAATGGAGAGGAGCATGTCATCAACTTTTGTTGGGGACAATCCAAAAACAAGTGCAAGGATTGTTGGCTGTATAACCGCTTACAACACCGAGACACCGACCATTCAGTGGTGCCGAACCAGAGAGACTCTGAAGAAGTGGACTTGTACTCCGTCCTTGGTTCGCCGGGAGTCTTGGTAGATTTGAACACGTAGTGAACTTTTTTTTAAAATTGAGGCTTAAGTTGTGTCCTAAAACTTTTGTTGTTTCGCCTCATCTTTTGGAAGCTTAAATTGCAAAAACTATGAATGCATTTCTGATTTTCCTTAATCATCTATTATTATTTTCTACTTTATTTATCAAATCTGCCAACTCTATGATTGTGACATAAACAAATAGACAACATACACCCCGAGAGAATAATAAAGAAATCAGAGGATAAGACAGATTCCACTTGGTAGAAAGCCAATAGCCAATAGGTGATAACATAAGCCTGAAAGCTAGAAGTAAAGTACGATATTAGGTTAGACAACCTAGTTTGCAACCTTTCCTTTAATACGCAATTTAACTACGCCGACCCGATTCCCACGGCGGGATACGTAGCAGCCACATAGGGTTCGGTTGCATTACAACAAAAGATCCAAAATCCTTATTACCCAAGAATAACTTTACATAGCCCGATTCCCTCGACGGGATTCGCAGACTATCAATAGACGAGTCAGTCACATTTAGGCAAAATCCGACAAACCTTTAGTCATTTACGTAACAGAACTACGCCGACCTGATTCCCTCGGAGGGATACGTAGGCAATCCACATCGGGTTCGGTCCCTTTATTAGAAAATTTCAAACCATTTTAGTACCCTACGAACTACGTTCCGACCGATTCCTAAGGATACGTAGGCAACCTATATAAGGTTTGGTCACACCACTACATAAGTTTAGTACACCCTTCCGAGCCAAAATCGGGGCATATTTTGAAAGATTGGGAGAGAAATCGCAGTCAGACATCGACAATATTAAGGCTATTAGACAAATAATTATTATAGACAAATTGTGTCACATTCTGAGGTTGCGTAAATATTTACAACTTATATATATAATACTTACATATATATCTTTCCTTACATACATACAATTACATATATATTTTACAACTTATATACATATAGTCACATTTCCTTATATATGTACTTACATACCTACCTTTTCAAAAATATTTTCTCCCAATTGTTCTCACTACCGTCCATCTACCGAGGCTTGAACGAGATCACAAGATCCAAAACAAACAAGACGAATGGAGTGCCAACAACGCCAAGCTTCGAGTCAACACGAATCAACTTCCTCCCCCAAACTAAGAATTTTTCTTCGAGCGCAGAATTAAAAAAGTGCCGCGAGACCAAAACAAGTCCATCAAACATGGCCGAGTGGCTCGCCTTAAAAGCCAAACGCTTTACTTCCAACTTCATCTCTACTTTCATTCTTTATTACAATGACTTCATGACTTTATTAACAATTATACCGTTTTCGTAGGTTACCGAGGTCAAGATGAATTAAATCAGATTACGTGTCGCTAGTTGTCGCTTATCACGAGGTCATTAACATCATCACCAAACGGCTATATTATCACTTTCCTCTCTTTTACAGAATCTACATTCTTATCATTCACTTTACCTACTTTAACCACTTTACCCCGAACTTTGCAGAATCAACACGAAGTCTCCGAAGACAACCGGAGGGATCATCATTAAGTCTCCGAAGACAACCGGAATCAACACGAAGTCTCCGAAGACAACCGAGGGATCATCATCAAGTCTCCGAAGACAACCTAGGCATCATTTGGCTACACAACCACATGCATAAGCCGACGGCTACACTATAACTCTACTCTCCACTTTATCATTCACTTTACCTACTTTAATCACTCTACCCCGAATTTTGCAGAATCAACATGAAGTCTCCGAAGACAACCGGGGGATCATCATCAAGTCTCCGAAGACAACCGGGGCATCATTTGGCTACACACCACATGCATCACGGCTACACTATAACTCTACTCTCCACTTTATCATTCACTTTACCTACTTTAACCACTCTACCCCGAATTTTGCAGAATCAACACGAAGTCTCCGAAGACAACCGAGGGGATCATCATCAAGTCTCCGAAGACAACTGGGCATCATTCACACATACCACATGCATAAGTTTTGTGACGGCCACGCTTGACCTTACTCTCTACTTTATCATTCACTTTACCAACTTTTAACAACTTTACTCGAACTTTACAGAATTATCATCAAGGCTCCGAAGACAACCGTGAGATATCATCGAGTCCCGAACACACGAGGCCTTATTATCATTGAAGTCTTCAAATACACCGGAGATATTCAGATAAACATCGTGCATTCATTCAAGTCCCTGAAGACAACCAGAGACGACATTTGGCCACACTCGTTCATTATAAGCCACACGGCTTCACCCTCACTCTCACACTCATATTTACTATCATGTTACACTCTTTATAATTTTATACTTTCAACTTTATTACTAATTTTGACATGAATTTCGCCTTTGACGTAAAGTACAATCACAGAGACACAACGCAACGTGGAACTTTATCTTACGCAGTGAATCGGGGCAAACTTGTCATGGGGAATATCAAACTCACAAGCAAGGGTCACGAATCTACTCTCGAACTCCATTCCGCCTACGTCCACAAACACGTGCTACGTAGGTCAATATCTCTTTCGTATCCACCGCTAAAACTCTACTCAATCAACTCTTTTCACAATCTTCCTATATCCCAGTCTCACCATAATTCAACACTGGGGCAAAAGCGTAGCGTAGATATCGACCCGCTTCTTTCGAACCACATGCAGCTTGATTCTCCCAAAACCCGTGATACATAGGCTATTCAAAATTTGAGGTTTGGTCATAATTCTTTCCGTCCCCATAATATTTTCCAAGCTCTTTCAAGTCCATATTTGTTGGTCGGAACAAAATCGGCTCGTTATTAACTTCTTCGCCCGAAAACTCTTACATCGTCTCCTACGAAGAGGGCATCTGTGACACCCAATTTTGTCCCTCCTTTATTCAAATTTATTTCCTGAGTTTTTAAATTAATTAAATTTAAATATTTTATTTTCGCTACTATTTTTACTGCTATTAATATCATTACTTTCATCTTCACTATTTTCTATCAACATTACTTTCATTACTTTATCACAAATTTTAAATGATTCGTCATCGTTTCATTTTCGGATTTTGTACTCGTTAAATTAATTATACTTTATTAAATCTTTACTTTATACATAATAATCATTATTTGTCTTCAAATGATATATAGTGTACTAGTTGTTAAATTGGAAGCCAAAAAAATAATTAATATGGAAGATGATTTTCAACCAAATTAATGGCCCAAACAACAAACATAATATGCCCAAAACACATAAGCCCAACAATTCAACACATCCGACCAGCCCACATCCCCTTGATTCGGATCAGCCCAACCACGTTACCCGACCCGGTCCAGCCCATTTCTTTAACAAAAACCTAATCCTCATTTCTCTCCCTTTCAGCCGCGCCTCCACCTCCCTCTCTCCTCTCCCTTCTCTGCTCTTACCTCTCTCCTTTCTCTCTCTTAATCTCTCGCCCTACGCTCTCTCCTCTCCCCGTCGTTTCCTCGTTCCCTCTCTTTTCTCAAAGAAAAAGCCGAATCTACACATTTCCATTTTCGGCATTAAAAGAATGTATTCCATTTCCTATCCAAAGAAACATCCCTTTCACCTCTTTCTATTTTCGAACAAAGGGTTCGTTCACTTCAACAATGGCAAGATATCACACCATTTCGTGTAAACGTCTCCTTCTCTCCTCTTCAACAACATGGTCAACGAAAGGGCCAAAAAATACCGAAATTTCGAAAAAAAGATCAAACTTTAAAGATCGTGCGAAATTCAAACGGATATATCATTTGAAATCCGTCGCCCAAAACACGGTAGAAACCCTAGCCTCACTCTATAAATACTCACAAGAACACCATGAAATTTTTTAGCCGGCACCGCCTAAAATCCCGCTTGAATACTTATACTTTCAATCACTTCATCCGGATACCCATCTTAATATCGAATGCTTCTTTTTACCTACTTTAAGGTCGAGTCTAAATTCGTGACGTCGACGTCCCCACTTCAATCGCACCAAGAAGGCTTCGGTTGTGATTTATCCTCTTCCTTTCGATTCAGCCAATAGCTTTGTTGTATGTGCATAATGTTGTTTTCTTAATCTCGGCTAGTTGTATTTTTTTATTTCCATGTGTTTTTATATGAATAGTTGTTAATTTCTATGTCGAGTCTAATCGAACCCCCCGCTCGATGTAATGTTTGTTGAAGTCGCTTGTTTATCGCTTTACAAATTCGTGCTAAAGTTGTCAGCTTAGGGATAAAATTAGGATGCTCAAAATATAGACATAAGATGGCCGAGTGTTGGATTTACTTTGAAGAACGGATAATTTCCTTTCGTTTTATGTTTTGTTTCTATGTGGATCTCGTTGTTAAAGTTTCCATATCCGTTTGACGGCTTGCGGCCAATTACTAATTTAACTTGAGTAAATGTTGCTTAATCTAAACGATCTTCTTGTCAATCATTGTACCGTTTGAATATGTTAGGTTAAGGTGTTTCTCCGCCTTAGGATGAGTCTAGTCTCGAAAATGATTCTCATTTTAGTATAAAGGTTAATGTTCGTATCTACAAGTTGCTTATTCGTGTTCATAAATGGCCGAATCGATAGCTCAATTTGTTCGAAATGCTCCGCCTGAATCTTTACGTGTTAGAATAAAAGAGATTAGTAATGTTTACTTGGTAGCGGTCTAGGGCTGTTGGTGCGATATAAGTGGTGAAATGGACGTCGGGTTTGTCACTGGTTTGTGTGAAAGAAAATTTGACCATCCAAGTTTGTCTTGTCTCTAATGCCATTTATTCTACATCGATCGTGCCGCTCATGACATGTTCTGTGAGTATAGGTTGTTGAAAATAGTATGTTCTTGAAATGGTTACCTTGGATATTATGTCGATTAAATCCGTTCGTCGAGGTGCGAGTTTCACCTATCGTCGTTAATAAAAGGATAAGGTCTATTAGTGCTTAAAGAGTAAGTTTTCACCTAACTTGGATTAAGCAAATTTCTACTTGTAGTTTATTTGATTATTTGAAAGATAAGACAAAAGGAGAAATCCTAGGTGGAATAGCATACGTACCCTTTAAAGTCGTCACGTATTAACCTGCTCTTTATTGAATTTATTGAGTGAAGTGTATTAACAAAAAAAAAGATAGCTTTCTTTAGACTTTGTACTCAAACATGTGATGGTTTAATATAGTGCTTCTTAGCATCCCTTTGCGTTATGTTGAGTAAATGAAATTGCCGAGGGTTTTCTATGCGTATATCCGATGAGAATTTATATATGTGCTCATGTTATGTATTTGAAAAACCCCGAAATGTTTCGCTTTAGTATTTGGCATGTTAGAAAAAAGGCAAGTGTCTTATCTATCATAAAATGGTCCTCAACATGCTCTGAGACTAGCTCTTATAAGCACTTTGTTGAAACCTTGGTCATCTCGCATATTGAATTGCCATGCTTGTTAAGATCTTTTTTGAACATTTCATGTTAGAAGCATAATAGCATGAGACAATGCATTCTTCTTAGCTCACTGTACACATTTCTCCGTCAAAGTGATTTCTAAGTATATTGCATGTCCTAGCGTAAACACATGTATTAAGGTTCAAAATAAAGTATAGTATGGCATCTCCTAAAATCAAGCTTAAATTTTGTCTGCGGCTGTATATATGGAGTGCATATCTAGGTATACCGTATATATACAATCCTTATGTATTCTCGATATATAAAGGTGTGTATATCGTATAGTCTTGGTACATCAAATCTAAACTTGATATTTCTTCCGCGCATTATGTAATATCAGATACTTGCCACTTATGTTTGTCTAACCTTTTTCTTATTGCTTGTTTAGAAATCATTATATATTAATAACGAGCAATCCTGCTTTAGTTCGTAATTATTTGTCGTCTTGAATTTGCATTATATATGTTCAACTTTTCTTTTTATGGGTTATATACTAATCATTTTCCTTTATTACTTTTTTCATGACATCTCGCATACGAGTCCAAGCGGACTTGTCATCTCCGTCCGCACTCGGCTATTGGGTTAAAACCCAACACAACTCCTCTCGAGTCACCTTATCCACAAGAAAGAAAAAAAAAAATGTAAAAACAAATTCGGGCCAAGCCCAATAACAAAGAAATGAATAAAGCGATATAACTTACTGGGCTTAGGCCCGACGACGTGAATTCGCGGCAAAGTGGGCTCCGGAATAATGGGCAGATCCATTTAAATCTTCCTTCCTCTCTTTTACCTTATTGTTGTGTATTTTGATTTGTTTCGTATGGCTAACACTTTGTCTTACTCTCTTTCTTAACTTAGATGAATTCTAGTGAAACTAGTGATTTAGTTTTAGTATAAAGGGGTAGTTAATTTAAGGAAACAAATTTTTAATCACCTAAGTTTCATTTTCTTTGTTATATATATTTAAATTGTTTATAGTATCCATAATATTCACTTCTAGAATAATTGATAGTACAAATTAATATTTTCGAATAAAGGATTTATATTCTTATTTTCTTAATTTCGAAACATCACTAATACGCAAGTACAAACTCAAGTATATTTTATAAATAATTCTTCAAGTTTGAATCAATTATAAACTTTTAGCTAAGCATAGTTAATAAAAAATAATAATAAAAAGGGAGAAAGAAAACTCACTTCTTTTTGAATCCTATTTATCCACCTAGATTTTCTACATTGCTATAATATGATTTATCCAAAGTTCAAAACTGCTAAAATTTCATCTCAAAAACTATTACTTATATGCAAATTATCATATTTTCTACAAGTCTTATTTTAAATAACATTATTACATCATTACATCTTACTTTAAAATTTTAGCAATATATTTATAAGTTATTTTCCAAAACATTTAAAATGTCATGTTTACACTATTAGCCTAATTAAATTTAAGTCCGGTCGGTTAACCATTTTTAATGGAACTTAGAGGATGCCTAATACCTTCCCTCTAGGTTAGTTGAACCCGCACTTAGAATTTTGGTTTCGTAGACTTTAAAAACAAATCAACTTTAGATAATAACTTTAGGTGCCCTAATTCACCCTAAATAATTAGGTGGCGACTCCCGTACTTTAATTAACCCCGGAATTACCCGGATGTTGTAAACTATTTTGACCCAGGTTAAAATAGGGTATGACAATTTGGTCCCCCGTCCACCTAATGTTAATGTTATTCGTTCTATGTGGATTTTTACTCATAAAGAAAAGTCTAATGGTGATTTTGAGAGGCATAAAGCCCGAGTTGTAGGTGATGGCAAACTCTCAAGCAGTTGGCATTGACCGTGGTGAGACGTTCATCCGGGTGAACACGGCAACTATCCGCACTATTCTTAGTCTTTCGTTGTCAAAGCATTGGCCTATACATCAACCGGATGTGAAGAATGCTTTTCTTCACACAGCCAAGGAAACTATGTATATGCATCAGCCATGGGTTTCTCGGATCGCACACATCCCGATTATGTTTGCCTATTGCGTAAGTCTCTCTATGGGCTTAAGCAGGCTCCACGTGCTTGGTATAGACGTTTTCGTATTTTGTGTTTTCGCTTGGTTTCTCTAATAGCGGTGTCTGATAATTCGTTGTTCATCTACCATGCGGGGACGAAATGGCATACATATTGCTCTATGTTGATGATATTATACTCACGCATCCTCGTACGCTCTCGGCCGTTCCATCATGGATAGACTTGGTTCCGAATTTGCTATGAAGGATTTGAGTCCTTTGAATTATTTTCTTTAGCATTGCTGTGACCCGTCACAAGGGGGGGATGTTCCTCTCTCAACGTAAGTATGCCGAGGAAATCATTGATCGCGCGGGTATGTGTATACGGTAAAAATCGAACATGAGTCGATTCGGGGAAGGTATGGATCGGATGAAGAGAAGGGCCGGAATTCACATCAAGGGCCGCACCTTTTCCGGATAAGCGCTTAATCGAAGCCGAGCAGAGGCTCCATTGGCCCGGTCTCGTGCCATCGATGGTTCGATAACTCTTTCCGAGGGTTCGTTTGTCCGTGTATCCGTTGGTCCGTTATGACCGTTGCCGAAGCGTGTCGCTGGTGTCACATCATGGCTCGGCTACCAACTACGCGTGCCGCGGCGCCGCGCCCAATCCCGTCAAATCCGTGCGTGGGCCGTCCTTTTTATTGCTATTTTATTAATTCATGTCACGAGGCCCACGGGCCACCGCTATAAATAGGGTATATCCTCCCCCCTTAAAGGGGTTCTTTTTCTTTCCTTTTTTAACATCTTCACTTGTCAACAATTTTTGTAATACAAAAAGACACATA
>NW_026715847.1:0-19206 GCF_029784015.1 Lycium ferocissimum | reverse complement strand
AGTAGACGATAGATAATGACCAAAATGTCTTAAAAGCGAAAGAATAATGACCCTGACACCGAGAAGTAAAGGAAAGAAGATTAGGCCGCAATGCGGTGTTAAGAAGTTCCCAACTCTCGAAAGATAAGCGCGGGACGCGGAGAACATATTGAACTTGAAATATGCTCCGGAAGAATTAATCGGCTTTGGAGCCAGAGTTCGAAATAATCGCCAAAACAAGAGTGTGTATGAGAGAATCGGAGAGAAGTAAGGATTTTCGTAGCCCCATGCTTTCGGGTTGTAGGGTGAGATTTAAGGGACAAAGGTTAGAAAAGCGAGTCGTAGCAAAAAGCTAAAGGAAAGGTTGCAACGAGAGCCCAAAGATTTAGTTTGAGCTCGAATTATGAGTTGCCATAAGTGTGTGGTCGGTAAAGGATAGTGAAAGGTGCGGGGTATTGCAGGTACACCTGCTAGATCGGGAGAAAGTAGTCGGAGAAGGAATCGGAGAAATAGTTTGAAGGACGTAACCATTATACGCGTAGCGACAAAGTCATGTTGGGTGAGCATAGGAATGTGAAAGTAAATGGTGACAAAGATGTAAGGACTAATTGTTATATCACGTGCTGCACATTAGGAAATTTGGACATAATGGTGATTTGTAAGAATAGGGATATATTTTGATTTTATTTGGCGGGTATGTTGTTACTTATGGATAACATTGACACGAGAACATCGGAGACAGCCAAGGGCAAATTGAAATTTCGGAAGTTAGTTTCGGAAATTACAAAACAAGGTTGGTGATTAATTGGGCTCAAAAAAAAAAATAAGAAAAAAGAGGCCCAAAAGAGGTGGCCGGCCATGAGGCCATGGCCCAAGTCCATGGAAATTATTCCATGTGACAAATTAATAATAGAGGGATCATTATATATGGTTCAAGAAGCTTCAAGAAATTAAAAGAGAAAATCAAGAGGGAGAAAAGAAAGGCCTTGGCCGAAAAAAGAAAAGAGAAAAAAAAAAGGGAAAAAAAAATTTGGAGCTTCCATCCTTGGTTCTATAATTGTAATCGCCACATATTCTTAGCAAGCTCAAAGTGCTCTTCAAGGTGATATAATTATCTAGGCAAGAAAGAGGTTGTGGAGACAAGAAGAAGCTAGTGGAAGAGGTAAGAATCTTGTTCTTTGTGTTATGGAAGATGTATGTATGTTATAATGATTGGAATGGAAGGTTTATGTGTTGTAGTATGCTTAAATGGATGAAATTCATGAAGGAAGGAAATATTGCATGTGGCGTTGACCCACGCGGGCAGGCCGTGTGTGTGTGTGTGTGTGTGTTATGTATGTCGTGGTTGTGTTGTGTTGTGTTGTGTTGTGTGTTGGTTGTTGTTGTGAAGTGTAGGGAAGATGGAAATTCATGAAAAAAAAAATATGCATGTGGAAGTTGGCCGTGTAGTATAGGGTATGGTAAGGTGTGGTGAGTTAAATTTTATGTGGTAATTTAGTTGTAGTTATGGTGGAATTTGTATTAGAAGTGAAAGTTGAATGAATTGGTGAAGTTGGAAATTGGTGTGTGTGTACGTGTGGTGTATGTGGGTAATTGGAAGCTTTTGTATGTTGAAAAGTAATGATGTTGCATGGATAGCATGTAATGATATTAGTATGATGTCGTTAGAAAATATATTGTAAGGTTGTTACTGTGTTCATTGAAGTTGCAAGGTTTTGAAGAAAGTAGTAAATTGAAATCATGCATCTTGAATGGAATATGTGTGAATTGCTAGTATGATTGTTGAATTATGTTAATAGTTTAGGGTTTGAATTCCCGGATTGTGGATTGTTGAGAATTTGGCTATGTTGAATGTTGAGGATGGTATGTTTACAGAGGAAATGCTGCCGAAATTTCGGTTGCCGAGTGTTTCTTTAAGATTCTAACCCTAAGAATCTTAATGGGAGTTTTGGTAAACATGACCAATTTGCAGATTTCGACGAGATTGCGACGTGAAATTGGAATAGAAAAAAGGAGCGAAAGAGGTATGTAAGGTTTCCCTTCCTTTCTTGGCATGTCTTAGACGTATAGGTTTGATTTCGCGCCTGGGACTTTCCTAACTCTAGAAATCCGCGATTGGAAATAGTTACTATTCATTCAAGAAGATTGAACCAAAAGTGCATGAATTGCGAAAGAAATGTCCAAATATCCTAGAACTTGCAAGGATAAGACTCGATTACCCTAAGACCTTCCTGAGTAACGCCATGACACGTAACATATGTAGATAATATACTTTGCTATAAAACTGAAGGTACGAGAATGTTAAACCGTTTCTGGATAACCCAATTCTATTATAGGTAACGACTATTCTAAAGAATCTAAGTACAAGGAATTATGCCCTATGACCCCGATGGATGTGTGTGCGCCCGACGTACGTATAAGTATAAGTATATTGTATGATAGCAGAGTCAGAGCGCTATAGACGCTGATAAATATACATGATATAAGCATAAATATATGATAGCAGAATCAGAGCGCTATAGACGCTGGTAACCGTATATGATATAAATATATATATATATATATGACACAAAAAGAATCAGAGCGCTATAGACGCCGATATTTATGCATGAAATTTTTATATATTCACGGGGAAAATGGAGGTAATGGCAGAGCGTTATATACGCATATCCACCTGATCAGTTGGCTTTACATGACTTGATATCGTCCCGGACGCGGGATGCCCGGACGCGGGCGTGCATATTTATGGCTAAATGGATCGGCTGCCGACGCCTCGGCAATATAATATATTCTATCTTTATGCATATATGTGTATGTATATAAAGGAGTAATGAAAGCTAAGAAAGCACGTCATCTGCCCAAGGGCACTTATATATACAGGAGTTATGTTTCCATCCCGGGACTTGAGTTATAATTCTTTTATGTCATTATACATGGTTTATGATCTCGCATATTACTATTCATGCCTTACATACTCGGTACACTATTCGTGCGACGTCCCTTCTTGTGGACGCCGCATTTCATGCCGCGCAGTCGGCAGATGCGGGTTTGATCCTTAGGAGCTCTACCGGCCGCACCGACGCTCCGGTTGTTCCGAGCCTCACATCCGTGGTACTCTTTTGTGTATATTTCGGCACGACAAGATTTCGGCCCTTTCTATGTATAAGTGTATTATGTCTAGAGGCTCGTAGACGTATATGTTCGATCATTATGTACTGACTAAATATGTGGTATTTTGGCATCTTAATGCCGTTGTATGAAGTGATAGCAAAGCTAGCTAGTTTATGTTCATAATGACGCCGCGATGTTAATGTTCGCTTTGGAAAAAAATATGGCACCGTTTGCACGACTTGCTAAAAGGTACAAAAAAATGGTAGGTAAGGGGTGCTCGGTACAAGTATCGGGTACTCGTCACGGCCCCTAGACGGTCGTGACACTAATGATGTCGACCATTAAACCACAAGTGAGTCCTAGCACGCGTGTCCCCCCCCCCCCCCCCCCCCGTACTAACGTATTGTGCCGAGCGTACTATTCAAACGCTAAGGAACATGTTGCGGGCCTCGCGTTATTGATTTCAAAGGTAGCTAGAATAATCGTCTGCCACTTATGGGAGTTGCCGATAATCAGAGCTACTATTCTCGCAGGCAGATAGCCGTATGAGGCTCGGTATGGCAGAAGGTGCAGAACACCGATTGGCTGGTCCAATATTGGTAAAACTAAATTAATTGGGGCTAGATATGATTCACAAGTAGCCGGCAAAGTGAAACTCATTCGGAAACGGTTATTAGCGAAATGAGGCAACAAGTCATATACGGATGCTCGACGTCGACACCTAGAATTCCCGGTCGACGATTGGGTATCTTTGGAAGTGTCACCCATGAAGGGTGTTATGAAGTTCGGCCGAAAAGGAAGCTCAGCCCGAGCTCGAGGTATGTTGGGCCTTACCAGATCGCCCGTAAGGTAGGCAAAGCTGCCTATAGATTATATCTACTGCCCGAGTTGGAGGTGTGCGTCCGCCTTCTACTTGTCGGTTTCGTAAAGGTATAGGCAATCCCTCCGCAGTATGTTCCGGATAGTACCCAGGCACAAGAAAAGTCATTCTACGCGAAACAGCTTATAGCCATACTAGATCGACGGTGAGAAAGCTGCGTATTAAAGATGTGGTTTCCGTTAAGGTATTGTGACGGAACAATATCAGGAAAGAGATGAAGAATACGTATTCCTACTTGTTTCCTATGACTCCCGGGTGATCTAATTTCCCAAATGGGTTTTGTTGATTGAATAATGAACTGTATGTGACGGCTATGAAAGAGACTCCCCGAAATGCTTATAAGACCCTATAAGACTAGTTTAACATTCGAGGACGAATGTTCTAAAGGGGGGAAGGATGTTATATCCCGTATTTTGTACGTCGGGACATTCCGAGCTAACCATGAAAAGTTAAGGACAAGGCTATTCCGGATACGAGATTGAGACTTTTGACATCCGATTTTGTTTTAAGGCATAAAATTGCTTATGATTTTATTGGTATGGAATATTAAAGAAAATTTGGGGTCAAAAGTGAAGTTCGGGAAGTCTAGTTCCCAACGCAACAAACCGCTCCTCAATCGGACATCGAGGTAAGGAGATATGGACGTTACAAGTCGGGGGCAGACAGGAAAATGGTCTGCGCGAACGCGCCAGAGAGTGGCGCGAACGCGCAGAAGGCCAAGGGCCAATACAGCGGGAACGCGCCACTAAGGGGCGCAAACGCGCTGAACAAAATTAAAGGACTCGGGTTCAAGATGAAGGTCATATTATAAGAATGTAATAATAACATATATATGACATTTGGAGACCATATGGGATGAATTGGTTCATATGGCACTTAATGAGAAACCCTCGTTGCGCACGCTAAGTGGGGCCCACACGTCGGAGTTTTATAAAGGACATATGAAGAGACATATGAGTAGTACATGAAAGGTTGAGCAAGTCCTAAGAAGGACCCATAAGCCAAATATGGGCATAAGCCTTCCAAAAGGGCGATTTAAGGAAACATTTTCAGATGATCTGACTTGGAGGGGTAAAAACGGTATTATACGTTTGGAATTTGGAAAAACACAAAGACTGCAAGTTGTAGATAATTGAAAGAGCTTTCCAACCATAGGTCTTGGGCCCTCACACAATATTGGTATCAAGATTTATGACCTTTTCCGAACGAAGGTATAGTCGGAAAAATTAAGTCGGCCGCGAACGCGTCAGGGGGGCGCGAACGCGCTGAAGGAAATATAGGTCGGTCCAGGCAGAACCTGGACCGTTCTATAAAAGGGAGAGGCCCCCTATTTTCGTCCCAAACCACCCCAAACACTCCCAAAAACTCCAGAAAATTCCCCAACCTTCCACCACCAACTTTTAGCCCAAAACCAGGTATAATTCCCAAATTCCGGTCCAGACAGCGTATAGTTGCAACTACAAAATTGTGTATTAATACGTTGTGGCTTAAGTTTAAGGTGAAGGAGTGAATATATAGCCTTATTATCGCGGGAAAGGTATGAATCTCTTTCTATTTGTGTTAATATTGATTTATTTACGAAAAAGGAGCTGTAAAATTGTTACAAAATGGTTCTGTGATGGAATTATGGGACAAACACCATATGGGGTGTTTATGAAGTATTTTAAAGTTGGAAATATTATGTTTAATGTTGGTATTGTTGTGATTGCTATTGGTTGTTGAATTGAGGATTCGGGCTAGGCATATTTACAGGGGAGATGCTGCCCAAATTTTTTTTTAAATAAAGTCTTTCGGCCTAGAATTGGATCCCTAAGTGTGTATGACTAATGTTTGGCGTCTAATGACGTTATTGTAGATTTTGAAGAAGCCAAGACGTAAGTTTGGATTAATTTAGGAAGCGGACGAGGTATGTAAAGACTAACTTTTCCTTCTCTTGGCATGTCTTGATTGTATGTAGGCTAGAACACGAGTCTCGGGGTAACTCCACTCTTAAGATCCGAGCCGTATACGATTCTTGTTTCCTTCGGATGTCAATGTTCTTGATAATGTCAAACTGTGGTTCATAAGTCTTTTGTGTAGTTGGATTTCAAGTTTTGCATAAAGAATGTTGCTTTTAAAAGGTTTCGTAACTACGAACAATCGTAACTTTCATAGACGAGCTCGGATCGCTTCGAAACGTTCGCGGGAGATTCTATAATGGATAAGGTCTCCAATTTTCATAAATGGACCCGGATTGGTTCGATACTCGTCCGTGGGCCCCGAGACTCTCCTTTGTGTAGTACTAATGACTTTCGAAAGGATTGAGTATAATTGTTGTCTTAAACTTCGGACGTTGACTACTTACTTCTCTAACGACTTTATAATGATGATTATGCCCATAATTTCCATAAGCTATTTCCTATGGTTTGATACGTGTCTACGAGTCCTAAAGTTCGATTTGATATGTTCTCGAACGACGTACAAAAGAAATTTGATTTGACTATCGTTTTGATTCTTAAATGATGACTCGTTTTGGATATTTTATTGAGTCTTTGAAAGTGTTTTAAAAAGTCGCATATAGTTGCTCACGACTCTGCTCGTGCATATGGTTGTTACATCCTTCACCGAGTCTCGGGCCGGTTATGTATCGTGCGCACTATGTTATTTTCCGGTGTGATGCTGTGTTACGGTTCACCGAGCTCCTCGCTAGAGGGCCGGGTTCCGTTTATATTGGTGTTATGCTGTGTTATGGCATTACGGTAGGCTATGATGTGTTATGGGGATATGTCGGGTTACGGAGATATGAAACCTTCTGGTGTGATGCTGTGGCGTGGCGCCAACGACAGGCGGGCGACCACCGTTCTAAGAGCCCCATGCATGATTTGTATTTTTATGAGTAAGCATTTTGATATTTTGAATATTGCATTTACTTTCCGTACTTCTGATTTGACTATGATCTTGTTTACTATATTTCATGCTTTGCATACTCAGTACATATTCCGTACTGACCCCCTTTCTTCGGGGGGCTGCGTTTCATGCCGCGCGGTACGTATACTTATCCGGATGATCCACCACTTAGATTCTGTTCACCGACTTGGAGCGCTCCCTTGTTCGAGCCTACACTTGATTGATTCGGTTATTGCATATTTGTATATATGTTTGTTCACGGAATACGGCGGGGGCCACCGTCCCGTCATATGATTTTGTTATGACTCTAAGATGTCCGTAGACATATATGTGTGGGTTATGGGTACTCACTATTCATCGTGTCCGTGTGATTTGTGATTTGGACGTCCCCCTATGCTATGCACGACAAACTTATCGGCTTATATGTGATACTATTTTCCGGAAGTTATGACGATATGTATATTTGTATATTTGTGACAACGGCGACGTTCCACTTTTCTGTAAATATATGTTATTTGTACACGGTATAAGTTATTGGTACGCTATTTCTGATTTGGGATACTAGGTACATACGAGTGCCCAATTCGGGCACGAGCCGCGGCCTACGGGGTTGGGACGTGACATTCAGCTCCGGCTTTGATGCCTCCAGTTCCTCCACCGGGTTCTTCGGGTCAACAAATGACTGAAGCTATTGACACAGCTAGTTGCCGCTCAGGCTCAGCGACAGAGTATGGGTCCAGGTGACAGGGCGACTAGTGCTGGAGCCCGTGGTTTCGTGAGTTTAAATCCCCTATAATTTTTTGTGTCAAAGTCGGATGAAGACCCACAAGGTTTTATTGATGAGATGCTGAGAACGTTGAGAATCATCCATGTTATAGCCCGTATCTTGTACGTTTGGAAATTCCAAAGTCGTTATGGAATGTTAAGGGCGAGAGCATTTTCAAAAATTATTTTAATGGACGAGTTGCTATAAATATTATTTATGACTATTAAAAGTATGGAAATATTGTGAAAGGTTAAGGGCAAAGAGAGAAATTCGCAAAATGGGCCGTGAAAATAATGTGAAAGGCTAGGGGTAAAATGGTAATATTAAGAAAAGTCCAGAGGCAAAATGGGAATTTCACAAAAGGAGTTCTTGAAGGTTCCAAGAAGGCCATATTGGCCATGTGACAAAAAGAAGAGGAAGGGAAAACTAAATAAATAAATAAGATGACAAAATAAGTCATCTTTGGTGGAATTTCAAGAAAATTCTAGAAAAATAAAGAAAGGGGCTATGTGCTAAAAAATTTCTTAATTGAGGGACTAAAACATAAATATGGAAAATGGTGGAAGGCATGTATATATATATATGAGAGTCATCTTTTAATTCAAGGAAGTGGGGAGAAAGAAAGAAAAAGAAAGAAGATGAAGAACAAAAAAAAAACAAGCATATTCGGCCAAGGTAGGGGGATTTTCCCCCATGAAATCTTGCCCCAAAAATTATTTTCTTGTTGTATTTCTACTAATTCAAGGGTCCTCTTCAACATGGTACAATTGTTGGATCGAGAAATTCATTCTTTGTTACAAAATTATAACCCTAGCCAAGTGAGAAGTTGAAGGAAAAAGGTAAGATTTAATCTCTTTTTATATGTTATGAAGGGTTTATTTATGTTCTAGTATGTAGAAATGGTTAGAATTCATGAGAATATGGAAGTTGCGTGGTGTTTATATGTGTGTATGAAGCCGTGTGTGTGTAATGTTGTGTAGACAAAATAAGTTGAATTGTATGTAGTATTTTAGTTGTGGATATTGTGGATTTTATATTGGAAGTGAAGGTTGAATGAATTGGGTTGAAATTGGAAATATGGAATATGGCCGTATGGTTGTTGCATGATGTAGAAGACAATGAATTAATTGTTCTTAGTATTGGTTGTTGTCGTAATATATAGAAATGGATGAAAAATTCATGAAAACTTGTTGGTAGTTGTTGTGGCCGAAAATGATGGAAGGTTGACAAGTTATGGTGAATTAATTCTAGTTAATATTTTAGTTGTTGTGTTATGAATCCATGATGAAAAATGAAGGTTTGATGGCTTAAAATGAAGTTGTAGTCGTTACCGGAATATTAGAATAGTTAATGTGATATTGGCTTGAATTCTTACATTGCATGGAAAATGTTGTTAATGTAAATTGATATTATTGGATATTCTAGTTGTCGTCGTTATGAATTATGTGATGAAGGGGGAAGGTTGTTGTTGAAGTTAGTATACATGAATGATGATGAAATGTATAGTTGTTGTGAATTGGAAGGTTTCGGGTAAAGTAATATGTTAATTGAGTTGTTAGAAGATTATGTGAATTGCATTGAATTGAATTGAATTGAAGTGAATTGAATTGAATTGAATTGAATATAGAAGTGTTCTTGGGATAAGCTGCTAGTAATGTTGTTGGATTGGCCGAGTTGAATTCTCGGGTTTGTTGATGTTGGTTTGGGCCGAGCCATATTCTCGGGACGGTGTATTTTCGGGGGAGATCTTTGCGAAATTTCGAAGAATATAAGTGAATTTATTTGAAAAGTTGAGACAAGTGAATAACAATGGATTAAATGATTATGTGAATTCTTTTGTATGTAGATTGACAAGTTTGGACAAATAAGCATAACTAGTTGGTCGCGCGCACGGGTATGTAAGGCTTACCCTTTATTCCTTTTGGCATGCCTTAGAGCCAAGTAAGTTATGATATGTATTTTGAGGAAACTCTACTCTATAATTCCGAGTTTGGTATGATTCGTCCGCTCTCTCTGATATCAGTATCTAATAATCCGGATATGAGTATTCTGATTTGAGCACTCTGATATAAGTACTCCGATACGAGTAATCTGATATGAGTATTCCTAATTTTGATATAAGTATTCTGACGAATGTTCCGATATAAGTACTCTGATATAAATATTTTGACATAAGCGTTTTGACATAAGTATTTTGATACAAGTATTTTGACTTAAGTATTTGATATAAGTACTCAGACATAAGTATTCTGCCATTAATATTCTGATAAAAATATTCTGTTATGAATAATCTATTACGATTGTCCTGATAGTACGTCCGATTATGCCATCGAGTCTTGGTTTGTGTGCATTTAGTTTCTCACTACTCTGTTCGTGCATATGTTATGATTTCCTTCGCCGAGTCCCGGCCGGTTTATATCGTGCGCATTATGACATATTCGGGCGGTATGATGTGTTACGGTTTCCGAGACCTCGCCATAGGGCCGGTTACCGTTATGGTGTTATGATGTGATATGGCTTCGATATATTCGATGATATGATGTGTATGATGTTACGATGTGTTCGGAGTTTGTACGGAGATTTGAAATCTTCGGAGTATGATGTGTTGTGGCACCGGCGTCAGGGGGTGACCACGTTCCTGAGCCCATGCATGATTTTTATTTGCATTCCGTACATTTGCATTCTGCGCAGGTTTGATCTGTCACTTCTGTATTTGTTTACGTTACTCGCATATCGTACATATGTTCGCATATCCGGATCCGGTTATGATTTCGTCTGCTATACTTCGTACATTTGATTCGATCATGATTCTCGTTTACTTGTATTTCTTGCCTTTCATACTCGCACATATTCCGTACCGACCCCTTTCTTCGGGGGTCGTTTCATGCCACGCAGTACACCCCATGTTCGAAGACTTGGCTAGGAGGTTTCAGCGGGATTGGCGAGCTCCACTTCCCATCGGAGTGTCGCCGAGTCAGAGTAAGCATAAGTTGTGCTTTCTAATTTTTGCTAGAGACTTTGCAGACACAGTCGTGGGTACAGGATGTCAGTTCGTAATCGGCTTCATATGTCCACAAAGTTTGTTTGGTCCGGTCTGAGATCTGTGTCTTGAGCGGCCCTGTTTGCTATGGTGGCCTGAATGGCCTATATGTTTGTACATGTATGTATGTTCAGGCGATGTGCATTCCGCCTGCCTACGGATTTGATATGATGTGTTTGATATGTTTGATACACATGGCCGCCTAAGACGATGTCTGTTCTCAGTTCTTTTGAAAGTCCTTCTGTATGTTCCATGTGATCTGATTTGGAAATTGGAAAAGAATATGTACGTAATCAGAGTCGGAGGGTTCGCTCGGCTCCGAATACGGGGTCGGGTGCCCATCACACCCTAATAAGGTTAGGGTGTGACAAAGTGGTATCAGAGCGAGGTCTGTCCGTGGGGTTGTCTGCAAAGTCGTGTCCAGTAGAGTCCTGTTTATGGTGTGAAGCCGGCCACATTTATAAACAGGAGGCTACAGGGCATCTAGGGATTGTTGACCTTCTTTCTGTCCTAGATCGTGCGATAGAGCCAAGCTATAGGAAATGAAATCTCTTACGTAAGCCTTACATACGACGGAAAAGGTAAGTGGCGACATGAAAAGTCGCGAGGGTAAGTACCGACATAATTGTTCGTTATCCGAAATTGGAAGTTACGGGTGGGCCGGGATATATATATATATATATATATATATATATATATATATTGATATTTGCGTGTACGTACGGGGATGGTATAAGAAGAACAAGGTTTGGTGAAGGATTCGGAAAGTTGACAATTTAACTTGCTACGGGATATTAGGTGAAAGCAAACAGTAGGAATTCGAACGGACTGATATCTGGGTATTTATGAAGTAGTGGCAATGAAGGTGTATCTGTTACCATCAGGAATCTGGGAACCTAGGATGAGAGGTAGTTACGTACGGAAATGAAAGGTGGACACTAAGGGCCAAAAAGGGTAAAATGGTAATTGTGGAAGAAAAGACGCGTTACGAGGGTGTCCTGGAATTTGTAGGGCCTCGACTAACCCCAACTCGTGTAGTAAAGGTCATACGCGGAGGTGGACGCGATTACAGAAGCGTTAAGGCCCTAAAATCCACCAAAGTTTCGAGGTTAAGCGTGCTCAGGTGGGAGCAATTTCAGGATGGGTGACCCCCTGGGAAGTAGCTAGGGAATCTTGCAAAGTTGGAATTTAAGGGGACAAATGAGAAGTTGGGATAGCCTAAGTGAAATTAGAATATACGAGATGGTTGGAGACCATAAAAAGCCACCTGGCACGCGACAGGCTAGACTAAAGAAGGGACAGAAAGTACGCCACAGTTGTAAAATTAGGATAGGCTTGAATAAAGTTTGAAAATATTTTTGTGGGCTAGTTGATAACAACTATATATGTATATATGAATGTATATGTTATCCCATATGTGATGATGTCAGTGGACACGTGTGCCCCAACAACCTATGCTACGATAAAGAAGGCCTCAACTGAATAAGGGACACTGAAACCTGAGCGGTAGTAAGAAAACAAATGGTACAGGTACTATAAGACCGCCATCTTCGCTATAGGTTAAGAGTAGAAAAGTCTTAATGCTATGATATTAGAAGGAGAAAATGAGTAAGTAGGTGGGAAATAAAGAGATCAAATATCCGAAAGAAGTGAAAGATAAGGAAATATGATAAGGCAAGACCTCCAGAAAAGGAATAACTGGAAAGACACAGGATTATTTGGGATGAAGTTGCAAGCATGGGTGCGTAAAAAGAATAAAGTGTAGTAATATGAAACGAAGGAAAAGTGCGTGAGGATTGAAAACCGATTTAAATAAGTGGAGCTAACAGAATAGCGACCATGACAAGGAACGTGAAGTAAGAGAAAAGGACGATTAGGTCTTGTGATGATGTTAGAAGATCCCGGTTTTTGAAAGGTATATAAGGGAATAAATGGGTAGCCACACTAACACGGTTGCCTCGGGTGTGGAGGAACTCTCTTAAAAGGTGAATTAAGAATAGGACGATTTGTACACTAAAGGGAATATTTTGTGGACTTCAAGTCGGTCTTTGCAAGCAAACAACAAGAAAGGAGAAAGTACCAATCGTAAGGATTTTGTGCTAAGAACAAGAGTGGCGAAATGCTCAAAAGTACGGATATGCCGTTGCAACGCAGGTGCACGGTTAAGAAAAATTACAAGTAAGTAAGCAAACTAGATGTGCGAAAGGACCAATAGTGGATGGAAAGATATGAGAATGCCGACAAGAATGATGGTATCGACGGAAAATGAAAGGAACACTTACGGTAAGAAATTTTGCTATGTTGTGCGCAAAATTGAAAGGAGGAACTGTTGGCATATGAGAAGCCCCTTAAAAAGGGGGAGACCCTATTATAGGCAAGGGGGATCACCATATTCTCAAGTACGTAAAGGAAACCCATAACACGGAATGAGGATTCGTGTAAGGATTTAGGGGCTTGATAATGAGGAAAGTAGGATAAAAGAATATGGAATGAGCATGAAGAAAAAGGGCAACGATAAAAGAAACCCCCTCCCGCAGCGCTACAAGGCTCCATAAGGTCAGTTGAACATTCGAGGACGAATGTTCTAAAGGGGGGGAGGATGTTATAGCCCGTATCTTGTACGTTTGGAAATTCCAAAGTCGTTATGGAAAGTTAAGGGCGAGACCATTTTCAAAAATTATTTTAATGGACGAGTTGCTATAAATATTATTTATGACTATTAAAAGTATGGAAATATTGTGAAAGGTTAAGGGCAAAGAGAGAAATTCGCAAAATGGGCCGTGGAAATAATGTGAAAGGCTAGGGGTAAAATGGTAATATTAAGAAAAGTCGAGGGGCAAAATGGGAATTTCACAAAAGGAGTTCTTGAAGGTTCCAAGAAGGCCATATTGGCCATGTGACAAAAAGAAGAGGAAGGGAAAACTAAATAAATAAATAAGATGACAAAATAAGTCATCTTTGGTGGAATTTCAAGAAAATTCTAGAAAAATAAAGAAAGGGGCTATGTGCTAAAAATTTTCTTAATTGAGGGACTAAAACATAAATATGGAAAATGGTGGAAGGCATGTATATATATATATGAGAGTCATCTTTTTAATTCAAGGAAGTGGGGAGAAAGAAAGAAAAAGAAAGAAGATGAAGAACAAAAAAAAAACAAGCATATTCGGCCAAGGTAGGGGGATTTTCCCCCATGAAATCTTGCCCCAAAAATTATTTTCTTGTTGTATTTCTACTAATTCAAGGGTCCTCTTCAACATGGTACAATTGTTGGATCGAGAAATTCATTCTTTGTTACAAAATTATAACCCTAGCCAAGTGAGAAGTTGAAGGAAAAAGGTAAGATTTAATCTCTTTTTATATGTTATGAAGGGTTTATTTATGTTCTAGTATGTAGAAATGGTTAGAATTCATGAGAATATGGAAGTTGCGTGGTGTTTATATGTGTGTATGAAGCCGTGTGTGTGTAATGTTGTGTAGACAAAATAAGTTGAATTGTATGTAGTATTTTAGTTGTGGATATTGTGGATTTTATATTGGAAGTGAAGGTTGAATGAATTGGGTTGAAATTGGAAATATGGAATATGGCCGTATGGTTGTTGCATGATGTAGAAGACAATGAATTAATTGTTCTTAGTATTGGTTGTTGTCGTAATATATAGAAATGGATGAAAAATTCATGAAAACTTGTTGGTAGTTGTTGTGGCCGAAAATGATGGAAGGTTGACAAGTTATGGTGAATTAATTCTAGTTAATATTTTAGTTGTTGTGTTGCGGAATCCATGATGAAAAATGAAGGTTTGATGGCTTAAAATGAAGTTGTAGTCGTTACCGGAATATTAGAATAGTTAATGTGATATTGGCTTGAATTCTTACATTGCATGGAAAATGTTGTTAATGTAAATTGATATTATTGGATATTCTAGTTGTCGTCGTTATGAATTATGTGATGAAGGGGGAAGGTTGTTGTTGAAGTTAGTATACATGAATGATGATGAAATGTATAGTTGTTGTGAATTGGAAGGTTTCGGGTAAAGTAATATGTTAATTGAGTTGTTAGAAGATTATGTGAATTGCATTGAATTGAATTGAATGAATTGAATTGAATTGAATTGAATATAGAAGTGTTGCTGGGATAACTACTAGTAATGTTGTTGGATTGGCCGAGTTGAATTCTCGGGTTTGTTGATGTTGGTTTGGGCCGAGCCATATTCTCGGGACGGTGTATTTTCAGGGGAGATGCTTTACGAAATTTCGGCGAATATAAGTGAATTTATTTGAAAAGTTGAGACAAGTGAATAACAATGGATTAAATGATTATGTGAATTCTTTTGTATGTAGATTGACAAGTTTGGACAAATAAGCATAACTAGTTGGTCGCGGCACGGTATGTAAGGCTTACCCTTTATTCCTTTTGGCATGCCTTAGAGCCAAGTAAGTTATGATATGTATTTTGAGGAAACTCTACTCTATAATTCCGAGTTTGGTATGATTCGTCCGCTCTCTCTGATATCAGTATCTAATAATCCGGATATGAGTATTCGATTTGAGCACTACGATATAAGTACTCCGATACGAGTAATCGATATGAGTATTCCTAATTTTGATATAAGTATTCGACGAAGTGTTCCGATATAAGTACTCGATATAAATATTTTGACATAAGCGTTTTGACATAAGTATTTTGATACAAGTATTTTGACTTAAGTATTTGATATAAGTACTCGGACGTAAGTATTACGCCATAAGTATTCGATAAAAATATTCGTTATGAATAATCTATTACGATTGTCCCGATAGTACGTCCGATTATGCCATCGAGTCTTGGTTTGTGTGCATTTAGTTTCTCACTACTCGTTCGTGCATATGTTATGATTTCCTTCGCCGAGTCCCGGCCGGTTTATATCGTGCGCATTATGACATATTCGGCGGTATGATGTGTTACGGTTTCGAGACCTCGCCATAGGGCCGGTTACCGTCTATGGTGTTATGATGTGATATGGCTTCGATATATTCGATGATATGATGTGTATGATGTTACGATGTGTTCGGAGTTTGTACGGAGATTTGAAATCTTCGGAGTATGATGTGTTGTGGCACCGGCGTCGGGGGGGGTGACCACGTTCCCGAGCCCATGCATGATTTTTATTTGCATTCCGTACATTTGCATTACCGCGTGTGTTTGATCTGTCACTTCGTATTTGTTTAACGTTACTCGCATATCGTACATATGTTCTGCACATCTGGATCTGGTTATGATTTCGTCTGCTATACTTCTGTACATTTGATTCTCGATCATGATTCTGTTTACTGTATTTCCTGCCTTTCATACTCAGTATATTCCGTACTGACCCCCTTTCTTCTTCGGGCTGCGTTTCATGCCACGCAGTACACCCGGATGTTCGAAGACTTGGCTAGGAGGTTTCGGCGGATTGGCGAGCTCCACTTCCCATCGGAGTGTCGCCGAGTCGAGTAAGCATAAGTTGTGCTTTCGATTTTTGCTAGAGACTTTGCAGACACAGTCGTGGGTACAGGATGTCAGTTCGTAATCGGCTTCATATGTCCACAAAGTTTGTTTGGTCTGGTCTGAGATCTGTGTCTTGAGCGGCCCTGTTTGCTATGGTGGCCTAAATGGCCTATATGTTTGTACATGTATGTATGTTCAGGCGATGTGCATTCCGCCTGCCTACGGATTTGATATGATGTGTTTGATATGTTTGATACACATGGCCGCCTAAGACGATGTCTGTTCTCAGTTCTTTTGAAAGTCCTTTCCGTATGTTCCATGTGATCCGATTTGGAAATTGGAAAAGAATATGTACGTAATCGAGTCGGAGGGCATTTATAGACTCCGGATATGGCGGTTCTTTTGTATAATAATCCAGCTCCGAATACGGGGTCGGGTGCCCATCCGCCACACCACCAATAAGGTTAGGGTGTGACAATTTCTTCCCTCGGGATTGGCATTTTCCGACTATGGTGGCTAACATGAGAGATAGAGTACATGATTTGTGAGTGGCCTAGGGCCACATTTGTTCAAAAGAAGCTTCACTACGATGAATGGACATTTTCCGCGTTCATGCCTGGGACTTAAAAGAGCGTGAGCGTGATATTGACAGGAGAGAGCAAGAGGACCAAATCGTTAGTGATTGATAGTGAGTATAAAGGGGGTTATGAAGAACAAGAGATTCCGGATAATTGACTAAAGGTCTGCGACGAGTGCACCTCCCCCTCATGGGCGGCGAGATTTGATCACCCCAGGTTATTCGGTGGGTCGAGTTCAAGAGTCTCGGGGTCCCGGTTTGGAGGTGATCCTAGCAACGTGAGACCACCGGTGCCGCGATGTAGCGGCATGTGGTAGGTTACATTCCGATCAGTGTAACCGAGGTTCAGACGCTTGTTATGCCTGTAGTCAAGTTGGGTATATGATGCGTGATTTTCCATCGATGGGTGATAGAATTGGGGCCCGGCCCACAGGATCAGCAGCTGGTTCTTCCCTGCGTACGTGCGCCTGTAGGACAAAACTCACCTAGACTCTAAAGGTGTCATGGTAGGCGCAGGGGCATCCGCCTGTGTGGCACCCGCTCCCGTATTTATGCTTTTAGCCGGGCACCAAGATCTTCGAGTCCTCCCCGTATGTGGTTACGAGTATACTATCCATATTCTTTCATGATGATTATGCATTGATGGATTCGGGTCTATATATTATCTTATATTACTCCATTGTTGACCGTATTGGGGTGAAACCCGAGCCAATTAAACCTTTCGAGGTATCTACTCCGGTTGGTGATCTAGAAATAGCCAGACAAGTGTATAACAATTGTGTGATTGTGGTATGTGATCATCAAACTAAAGTCGATTTGGTTGAGCTGGAAATGTTAGATTTTGATATGATTATGGGCATGGATTGGTTGGCCTCTTGTTATGCTAATGTCGATTGCAGAATGAAAGTAGTTCGATTCCAATTCCCGGGAGAACCCGTGCTTGAATGGAAAGGTAATACAGCGTCTCCAAGTGGTAGGTTTATTTCCTACCTCAAGGCGAGAAAGATGATCGTCAAAGGCTATATTTATCATCTAGTCCGAGTTCATGACACCGAAGCAAAGCCGCCGACTTTTCAATCCATCCCGTAGTGACCAAATGTTTTCGATGTATTTTCGGATGAACTTCCGTACCTTCCTCTGGAAAGAGAGATTGATTTTGCTATTGATGTGTTGCTGGACACCAAGCCTATATCTATTCCTCCTTACTAAATGGCTCCTGCATAGTTGAAAGAGCTAAAGATGCAATTGAATGATTTGCTTGAGAAAGAATTTATCAGGCCCAGTTCATCACCGTGGGGAGCACCTGTCCTATTTGTGAGAAAGAAAGATGGTTCCCTACGGATGTGCATTGATTATAGGCAGCTGAACAAGGTAACGATAAAGAATAAATATCCGCTTCCAAGAATCGATGATTTGTTTGACCAATTACAGGGTGCCAAATGGTTTTTCAAAATTGATCTAAGATCGGGTATCACCAAGAGAGAGTTAGAGAAGAGAATACCCCAAAACAGGCTTTCGAACAAGATATGGCCATTATGAATTTGGGTGATGTCATTTGGGTTAACTAACGCCCCAAACCAGTTGTTTGGTGAATCGATGAATAATGTATTGCCTCTTAGATCTGTTTGTGATCGTGTTCATTGATTATATTCTAGTATACTCTCGGCGGAAAGGTGAGCATGCGGACATTTGCATATTGTCCTTGGGATTCTTCGGACTCGTGAGTTGTATGCTAAATTTTGAAATGTGAGTTCTCGCTGAATTCTATAACTTTTCTCCGGGGCCATATCATTTTTTCAGTGACGGCATTTGAGTTGATACTCGGAAAATGAGGCCGTGAAGACTTGGCCAAGGCCCACAACACCCCATTGCAGGTCCGTAGCTTCTTGGGATTAGCAAGCTATTATAAGAGGTTTGTGGAAGGGTTTTCTTCCATTTCAGCACCAATAACGAAGCTAACACTGAAATCGGCAAAATTCTAGTGGACCGATGCTTGTGAATGCGCTTTCCGGAATTAAAAGGATAGATTAACTTCGGCCTGGCCCGACACTCCGGAGAGGACCGATGGTTATGTTGTGTATTTTGATGCCTCTGGTGTTGGGTTAGGTTGTGTGTTGATACAGCACGAAAAAGTTATTGCCTATGCTTTCTGGCAATTGTGGAAACATGAAAAGAACTATCCGACCCATGATCTTGAATTGGCTGCGGTTATTCATGCGCTAAAAATGTGGAGACATTACTTGTATGGTGTACATGTTGATATTTATACAGACCACAAGAGCCTTCAATATATCTTCAAATAGGAGTTGAATCTTCGGCTATAGGCGATGGTTAGAACTACCGAAAGATTATGATGTGAGTATTTTATACCACCCTTCTAAAGGAAAATGTAGTAGCCCATATATTAGCCACAAATTAAGGGGTCATGAGTCCCTCCGGAGAAGGAATTAATTCGGGGAGCTTCACCCCCATTCGTCATTGATTTGGGCGAGCAAAAATTTTT
>NW_026715846.1:0-18927 GCF_029784015.1 Lycium ferocissimum | reverse complement strand
ATATAATTCCTAGAAAGGGTCACCGACATTAATTTCTTTTCTACCGGTTATTATTCGTATACATTTCTTACTATGCTACTATTTATGCCTTACATACTCGCATATTGTTCGTACCGACCCCTCTTCTTCGGGGGCTGGCGCCACGCGAGTACACCCGGGGGAACGACGCAAAGTTAGGCATAGAGGATGTTCCGGCGGGTTGGCCGAACTCCGTTGCTCGAGTGTAAATGAGTCGGCTTACACGTGCTATATAGTCCATGATTACGGTAGAGACTTTGCGACAGAGTCATGGGTCCAAAGTGCTTCGATCTTTAAAAAGAGTTCTACTCTGGCCGATGTATTTTTATTTTTGCATGTAGCCCTCATATTTTATAAACCGTGTTTATATTGAGAAACGACGAAAGGATTTTGGAAAAAATTTGCTATGTATTTTACTTTATTTTGTCTCAAGAATCCAAAGAGTTCATAAGCGTAATAAGAGTTGCGGGTTCGCTCGGCTCCGTACACGGGGTCGGGTGCCCATCACACCCTAGTAAAGTCGGGGTGTGACACATAATTTCATAAAACTATGATAAATTCACATAATTTTCCTACAACAACTTACAACTAATTTTCACACCAATTCTAGACTATGATGCTTCCATCTCCATCACAAGCTTCAGCAACACAATTAATATAACAAATAAAATTTTCATCCCTTTCCATGCATACCATTTCGCCATACGTATATATATGTCCATAACACAAAATTTTCATACTCCACATTCCTTTCCACATTGCACAACGCCTATATATATATATTCCAAGACAAAAGGAGTGAAATCTTACCTTTTTCTTCTTAACTTCTTCACTTGGCCAAGTGTGAAAAAACGACGAAACGAACGACTTATCTTCCGAAATAATTATACCACGTTGAGTAGGACCAAAAACAAGAGGGAATACAATAAGAAAAATAATTTTTGGGACAAATTTGAAGGACAAATTTGAGACCATGGCCGAATGGCCATGGTTATTGTTCTCCTCCTTTCTTTCTTTTCTTCACTCTTATAATTAAAAAGATGACCTCCTCCCTTCTTATATATATATATATATATGAAGTCTTTAAGAGTACGTGGAGGGCACATGCCCTCTCTAGAAATTTCTCTAGGAAGATGACTTATTTTTTGTCATCTTTTCTTTTTTTTTTTTTTTTTTCTAGAATTTTCATGAACACTTTAGTCCTCCAAGACTTCCTTGAACACTTTGTAAAATTACCGTTTTGCCCCTCGTCTTTCCTCGATATTACCATTGTATCCCTAGCCTTCCACATTATTTCCATAAACCATTTTGCGAATTCTCTTTTACCCTTAACCTTTCTTAATATTTCCATACCACCAATATTCATAAATAATATTCATAACCCCTCGTACATTAAAATAACTCTTTGAAAATAATCTTGTCCTTAACTTGCCACGACCTTCTCGAATTACCCGAATGTATAAAGTACGGGATATAACACATGTTCCCTGAGCCCCATGCATGATTTGTGTTTCAAAAGTAAATATTTTGGTATTTTGGATATTGTATTTATTTTCTGTACTTCTTGTTCCGATTATGATCCTGTTTATTGTATTTCATCTTTGCATACTCGCACATATTTCGTACCGACCCCCTTTGGGCCGCGTTTCATGCTCCGTGTGTATAGATACTGTTTTGATCCGCCAGCCTTAGGATTTCCATTCGGCCCATCTTGGGCGCTCACTTGTTCGGAGCCTATATTTTGGGGTACGTACACTTCCGTCATATACGTGTATGTATATGTCTATTCGAAGGTGACGCGGGCCACGTCCCGTCATATGATTACGTTAGTACTCTTGAGGTCCGTACGCGCGCGCGGGTTACGGTAGATTCTTTCGTTCGATTTATTGTGATTTGTGTGTTGGACGTCCCCTCGTGTTGTTGACCTTGCGCTTACGTGCGAGATCATCCGTCGAAAGTTGCGACCGTGATATATATATATATATTTGACGGCTTTGGGCGACATTTTTACTTTTGTGTATACGAGTTATTTGTATGCCGATTAGGTTTATTGGTGCGTGCGAGTGCCGGCACGGGCACTAGTCACGGCCTAATGGGTTGGGTCGTGACACCTTGGTTACAAATACCTCACTCGAGCAAAACCCTAGCTTTTCCTTCACTTGAATTCCTTTGCTTTGATGAACTTTAATGGGTTTTCTCACTTTGATTCTCGTTGGATTGATGATAACCTTTGATTTCCTTGGATTCTTGTTCATGAAATGTATGTAATGCTATAAAGGCTTTAGGAGAGAAGTGGAGAAGTATTGGAAATGAAATAATGAAGTTGGAATCACATTTAAAGACTTAGAACATTTCGGCCGTCGGGACTTCCACTCTGACCGGGTTGTGACGGTTCGCGGAACATAGTGTTGTCCGTGGAACCGGGTCGTGGTTCACGACCAGCCGCCCACCATCTCCGCGCAAGCGGTTCCATGACCCTTTTACGGTCCGTGGAACACGGTGATGTCCGCGGGGAACTCGCGCTCACCGAAGTTGTTCCCGTCGCCTCGTTTGATCTCCAATCTTGTAACCTTCTCTTAGCACTTGTTTATCACTTCATTAACAATCTAAGGGGTGTTATAACTCTTCCCCATAACATCATTAATCCATCATTAACTAGCTACTTGTAAATCCTTCCGATACTTATCGTATACATTGCCTTCTCTTGGCAACTTTCTCATCTAACATCGAATATGTTTTAAAATCTTATTTAGAATCATCAAATGTTATTTCTTACTTATTGAAACATCTATATACTTCGTGCTCTTCTTCGTATTTATTCTTACGGCATCAACGGAAAATTTTCCGAGGTGTAACATCTAGCATGAAGGGGTACGCTCGGTTTTGATCCGAGCTACGCCGCTTTACAGTATGCCACTGACGTGTGTACGCATGGGTACGAAGCGGCCCTATCCCGTCTTTTCTGACTTTTATTCCGCAGGGTAGACAACAGATGTAGTAGTCGGGATGATGTAGCCTTGTCGGCTTCTATTCTTTTCGTGCGTATATGTAGCAGCCTAGCGAGCTTGCATTGTTTTTTCTCATGTTGTGTATATATATATGGGTGTATTGTACGAGAGTTCGATGTCTATCTCTTATAAAAATCGCTTATGCCATTTATGGGCTTTGATGTTCAGTATGTTCCAGATACGTGTTTAGGGGTGTTTGGTCGCTAGAGGTCAGACTCCCGTCACGGCTCATCAGTTTGGGTCGTGACATCAAGTCTAGAATCTTGCATAGGATTGTTTATTGAGTTGAACCTTTCCAGCTTTCCTAGAAGCAATTGTAATAGGTATAAACACTTGTCAAATTCAGCTTCAAGTTGAGGGCAACTTGACGAGCGCTCAATACTATAGGGAGATTATTGAGATATGAATTAGAGTTAGTTCCTAGGTTGCAGAGTTTGTAATCTGAATTTACCGAGGCTCAAGTTGTAGTGGAATTTTGGAACAAATCCTGTAGAGGTGAAAGTTGTGGCTTTTTCACCCTTGTGAGCCGAGTGGTTTCCATATAAAAAATGTTTGTGTCTTTACTCTCTATTCTTTATTATTTCGCAAATGTAACTTGGAAGAGATAAAGTAACTTGTTCTATCCTCTAGGCGAAAATTAGACGTAACGTAGGATGGATATTTGGTCGTGCAAAATATCAGATGTTGTTTGTGTGATTGATTGGTAGTACATACTGTTAGAATTAGTTATGAATTATAATTGCTTTATGGCATGTGGGTAACTGTAAAATAGGTGATGCCTGCCAAGTGTTTTTTTTTTTAATGCAGAGAACCGACCGACAACTGATTCAGGTCGATCGGTTTGTTCAACAAAAAAAAAATTGCAGAAACTGACCGGGGTTGGTCAACATTTTTTAAAAAAATTAACTCTCTTTTTTTTTCTTTTTCTTTTTTTTTTGTGTAAGACAAAATACTTCTTGGGTAGAATAGGCAAACCTATAGACGTCCGTAGATTGTTGTGCGAACAGCTCTAAACGACCAATAATTTTAGATCAATTATTGATAGATTTCGCCCCCTTTTTTAGTAGTGGATGGTCCACAGGACACGAGATAATTAAGCTAGAAGAAATAAAGATTATTAGTGAGCTGGTGATTCGGAGATGTACATAGGAAGGTGAAGGATGAATAGGAGGTCCAAAGTTACCAATTTTGAATCAACACAATCTAAACTAAAGATGGAAAAAAAGAAAGGTATAAAGGAAATCCATTAAGTACAGGAAACCAAGACTGTGAATTTTTTTTATTTTTAATTTTTAATTTTATTGCATGGAGAAAAGAGCTTGGAATTTTAAAGTAAGAGTAGTCATAAAGCAAGTCCTTGGATTTGTCTTGTTTTAGAAGAGGCTTCTATTCCTCACATTGCCCAATACCTCTACTTTATCTGGCTTTCTTGCAACTCTTGCAATCTCTTCTTTTGCCGCCTCAAAACTTAAGTTCTTGATTACAACTAAGCATAAATAGAGTACACAAAATTTTATGCAATCTGTTGTTACAATTCATCTGTATGGAGGGCTCAGATTCTATAACTATATCGTTTTAGACTTCACTTTCTAATCATATTTATGTGTATATTATTTTCAATATATTGTATATCTACATTTGCTCTTTAGTCGAATATATTTTTACTAAAGCCATGCTTTGCCACAAAGAAATAGAAGGTACCAAGATACTCGGTGCCTACTAACTTAACATCCTAGATCTGCCTGCACCATGGGGGTTTCCTTCTTGTGCTACTGTTGATGACCAAGATTGTTCAAAATTCAAATATAATTGCAAATGTAATAGGATCAATAAAGATGTTGCAAAACTAAAATGGTCAGTTCAAGAGCAAGCCGTGAGCATAATCTGATGACGTGGCAGATGAGTTGGCATAAGGTTCAACAGCATTGTTTGGTCCAAAAGAGCAAGACAAATGATAGGGATGTGGGGAACCAATGTTAAGATTCTTGTCTTCCCAAGAATGGTTCCAATTTAACTTTCGATTCAAACCTGTCAGTGTCTTCTAAAACAGCCTTATATTATTGCTTCTATGGCAGGCTCATCATTGATATGAATCTTGAACTTATTAAGATATTTGCCTTGGGGCCCTCCCTGCTTTAGTACCTTTAGTTTTACAAATCCCATTAAAGATGAAACACAAGTTTATATATATAGATAATATCCAAGAGTATAGCCACAGACAAAGCCCTCATTCCCTCATCATAGCATAAACAGGAGAGAAAAACTTATATTCTTTCTTCAAGTGCAGAAAAATGTGTTGTAAGATGATAGTTCTAATTCTTTGTATTGGGTTCTTATATATCCAACCAAAGATGGTTTCTGCTCTGGGAAGTAGAGATATTTCTTTTAGATGGGGAGAAGGCAAGTTATTTTTTCTCAAAAGCTCTAGGATTCTAGGGGCTGTCGCCATGCAGGACCTAAATATAGCACCTGCACCTGCAACGACCTTTGGTCCGAATCAATCGAACAAAAGAAGTGTGAAGAAAGGATCAGATCCCATCCACAACCGGAGTTGACGAACTACTCGTAGTATGCAAGGACCAAACCATAACAACATTCACAGGAAAGAAGGAAATGGCTGCCATCTTTTGCCATAAATTTTTAAATGGTGGGAATTTCTGCATATGTCGGAACATTTTGATATAGGTTGGCTACAGTTACTGTTGTTATTTGTTGAGCGGAAGTCTTTTATTTGGAAGCAGATGATGAATGAACGCAGCTGATAAGCTGCAAACCTTGTTGCAGCCATCGATTTCATGTGTTATGTAAAGCTAGAACCATAGTCAAATACATTAGGATTTTCATGCTCATTGTTATACACAGCAGAATATTATCTTACATACACAGGTTTGTTATATTTATCGTTGTTTTGTGTTTGAATAGTAGTATCCTTTGTTCAAAAGAAGAAAATGAAAGAATGAAGCTCAAATGTTATGTCAAGCTAGAACCATAGTCAAATAGATTAGGATTTTCATGCACAACCCAATGTTATCTTCAGCTTATATGATTTTGTTGAACTCATCATTCTTATTTGCATGAGTAGCAGTCTTCATTTGAAGGCAGGCAGCTTACAAACTGCAGTCCCTGTGCATGCGCAACTTCACATATTACTTAAAGCTAGAACAACAGTTCAATAAAATAGCAGTATTTGTCATGCTCATTATCATGCACAGATATGGTTATCTCTAATCATCAACAATTCTCGCATGTATAATGAAAAAACATCAAATTTTCTGAACCTTTTTCTATTTTGCAATTCTATTCATCCTAGGGACATGCTTATGCTATTAACATATTTGTCAAGACTGCCTATTGTTTTTTTCATTGTAGATAAAGCATTGCACAGCATTTGAGTTAATTCCCATTTACATCTACGGTAGTTTTCTGGTAGTAAATATAAGATCTCTGCCAGAGAACGGTCCAAAATCCATAAACTAATATATGCAACTTCATTATGAAAAGAATTTACAAGGCGTTCTCAAGAAGTAGAAATAAAAATGGACAAATATTTTCAGAGCATAAGTACCTCCAATAGAATCAAGCCTAACCTGGTAGCTAACATCCTTATAGAACTAGCGGTCTTTGATGAAGAGCTGTAAACTACGGTATCTCTTGTTGCGATGAGCCTTCAGTTGTATAAACGACAACTTCCTTGCAATTGCCTGCCAAATCATATCCACAGCATCATTAGGTTGGGATGGATATTGGTACTCAAAATGTTTCGTGAGCTCCTTCAGCCTTTGCCACATTTTGATCCACTGATCCTCCTTGATTCTTCTAAGGAGATTCAGAAGATACCCCTTCCTCACAGCATCTGAAGAACGGACAAAAATGCAGAACTTGGAATAATCGAGAACATCTTCAAATGGTAGCTCAATATCATCACTAATTATTACAGGAATACAATGACTAGCAATGGCATCAAATAAGCGATTGGAAGAGGGGGTGTCTCCAGCAATATTCAGGCAGAATTTGGAAGAGGCCATTCCTCGCCCAGCCTCCCTAACACCATTTGATTTGATGCTTCCAAAAGTGAAGTGTACATCTTTTTCATCCTTTAGAAGGTAGTATAATTCTTGACGGATTGTTCCACCCTGGTATTACGTAAGCAAAGAAAAGCGATCACCTACTTCATCCTTATTTCAAGCTTAAAAATTGACAGAAACAGGGAAATTCCAGTTTTATTACTCTTAAGTGAAATCTCAAAATCGTAATCATCTTCTCTTCTTTAGCTTCCTTTTTCTGTTTGGCTTCTTCGGTTCTTAACTCCCTTCTTTCTTGAGGAGCTACTAGAAGTATCAATATCTCAAAAATGGACTCTTCTAGATTCTAGTTGATAATTTTAGGACTAAATTAGATCTACAATGTCCTACGACTATTTAAGTAGTTAAATCACAGACATCTTCCAAATGCCAAACACGATATTCAAATTGTTATAATCTATCATATTCTCAAATAAAAGAACTAAGGGATTAAAGTGGGAAATGACAATCGTTGACTCCTGGGGAAGGGTTTGGAGTAGGGTAAGTGTAGGTTAGTTAATCAACAAAGCAGGGTTAAGGAAGGAATGAAGGAGCTAAAATTGTTGTACTTTGAGCAATAGAGAGGGAAACTAAGTTTTGATGAAATAATTTCAGTTCCTCTCCTAAATGCAGTACGTCCTCAACTATTCCAATCTTACAACATAGAAACAAAGGCATTTGCTGGAGGTACCAGGAAAGAGAATATAATGGTGCATGCTATTAGTGAACGATGAACAAGTTATCTAGCATAGCGGATTAAAGGACGACGAAGTGTTGAAATGGAAAGCTGTGGCTACATTGTTCTTTCAAATTGATTTCCTAGTTCCAAGTGAAGTTTTGTAACATAATTAATAAGAGGATACGAGGAAATTTTATCTGGCTACAGTTCTCCAATTCCCCTGCTGCTAAGTAGGTTGGGCTGCACTGACTAAAAATGCAGCCATGTTATAGTTAGATTTGACACTTTAGCTGACTTGAAAATAGCAATACCAATGACAATACTAAAAGCAGGTAAAAGAAGATCTGCAACTTACATCTTTCCTATAAATTGCCCCCTGGAAATAAACCAATATATCACGTTGCACAAAAGAGGGGGAGTTATCAGCATCTAATGTCCTGACCATATGTTTGTAAGGAGCAATCACATCCTTTTCAATGTTTGCTGTTTCAGCTCGGTACCTTCCAAAATCTGCAAGCACAAACATTGCAGAGCCCAACTTCTTTCTTGCAACCAACATGCTATTAGGATGGTGAGCAACGATCAGATGATTCGCCCCACCATTTAGGTTCCACTCATCTCTACTTCTTAAAAACTCCACCACTCTATCTTGCAGTATCCTATTTAGACTGACCTTTTCCTTCCCATGAGGCTTAGAATGCCTATTGTAACTCAAAGACGAAAAGAACGGAACAAAAAATACATCGGCCTCACTTGAATTGTGCACTCGAATAGCAGTGCATGGTCTAGTAATATTTGGTGTATTCGACGATAGAAGGTCAAGGGTAAGCCAATATTCAATGCTATGCTGTAAATTTAAGCCCCCAGGGTATGAGGGTACTTGACCAACATTAGGCCACATTTCATTCCCATTTCCTTTCCAACCTAATAGCCCAAAGTGAAATTCAGGTAGTAAGTCATACATATACACTCTAAGAATTGCTTGTTTTTTGTCACAAGCTACTTTAATAACTCCTACTCCACCAGAACTGTTGCTGGAACTGGATGTTTGACATGCTATCTCTTGGCGTTGCACTTTTTCTTCAATAAAAGTTTCAAGAGGCAAGAAAGGGGTTTTAGATTCTCCACTTGTGACACTTGAGGTTGGGTAAAGGGAAGTACTATTAACAAGAATTAACCTAAATACTGATCTTGGTATGAAAGAATTGTCAGCAAATTGAAGAAGGGACAACGAAGAAACGATCAAAACGAAAACCGAAATGGCTATGAGACATGATAAAAACCTGGATGCTAGCATGTTCTTTTCAAGAAACAAAGACATCTTGTAATCTAAAGAGATTTATGTCAACAATACTGAGAATTAGCTTCTACTTGTTCAATAACTTTCAGATCCTTTCCTAGGTGGAATTGAAACAAATTCAGCTGGCCCTAACTCCCTAAACCCCTGAAGGTTTTCCAAGAACCAATTGGTGAAGTTGAGATTTTTCACCACCAAAAATTTAGCTCAAAGTTGATTCTTTTACCAAATTTTCTGATTTTACACTGCAGAAGAAGCTAATATATACCTGCAATACCAAAGAGAAATTAGAAAACAAGATTCACCAGACATTCATTAGCTGCAGAAATTTAGAGAGAAAAAAAAATAGATAGGAAACAAAACTATGTCAGCTGACAACAGAATATATTTACCTCTTATAATCTAGTGAATGAGAAAACCATAACCAAATTAGGAAAAAAGAGCAAGAGAATAACAACAAAAACTGAATCTTGATAATTTACAAACCCAACATTTCAAATTCAAGATTCATGGATATTCAAGAACGGAAATACTAGCAAACAGAAGCTAAAAGTTGAAAGAGGAGTATCGGGTAAAGTTCTTAGCACTTTTCACATGGTTGTCTGACCAGTTCCAGTTTTGAAAAGGACCGATTCTTGGGATTTGTCAGGTACAAACAAATATATTCCTTAATAAGCTTTCTTTTAATAGCCTTTAATACAGTAATTTAATTCTCTAATTTAGTTAATGCCCATAGTAATTAAATCCTCTAGAATAATTGCAACTTCTTTCCTACGCTCGTGGAGGAGGACTAAGATTTAAAGGGTTGTTTGGTTTGACGACAAGTTCACCGGAATTGTTATGTTGGCTTTAGTTATATCAGCATTAGTTATGTTGGGGTTAGTTATAAAAAAATTATTTCTATTAACTGTTTGATTTGTTATATTAAAAATAACACGTATTGTATAATTTCTGAAAAGTTGTTTGTTTACAAAATATTCTCCACCTTATTCGGTAGAAAAAAGGATTTGAGGAGTCTGAGAGGTATTTTTGTCATTTTTATTGTTTTGTCCAGAAATAATCAGTCTTGCTATTATTATTTCACCATCTGACAGATATAACTCATTCCAATACTATTTTTAATACTAGTATATATCCTATTCAGAATTAGTAACCAAATAAGGAATAAGACAGTACTAAACTTTATCCCAAAACTATTTATATTTATCCAACATATCAAACTCCCAATCTAATTTATTTAATTAATTAATATCCATATTGAATCCTCTAAAACAAAATGCAACTTCTTTCCTCCGCTTGTGGAGGACTAAGATTTAAGAAAGAGTGAACAGCTGGTGTAGTTCATTTCTGTGACTTACTCTTTTCTCGTGTCTAACCCACCGCCATGATTCATTAGGGGAAGACAATGTTCTCCTTAAAACCAATAACGCATGATGTGGTTTTTGTCTTCTTTCTCGTAATAGGTGTCTTTCTCATTACGGAGTCAAAGGAAATACGTGTCAGAACAGAATCAGTTGATTAACGGTAAACTAATCTTGATTTTTTTTTTTTGGTGGTGGGTCCTATTGATCATTTAATTAGGACTCAAGAAACCAATATGGATTGTGGTGCGTGGTTCATTTAATTAGGACTCAAGAAACCAATATGGATTGTGGTGCGTGGTTGACATCCCTCTGTTGTTAATCAGAAATCTCGAATTCGAGTCTATTTGTAACAAATTTTATTAGCAAAAAAATAAATAATTGATTATAAAACAAATAATAAGAAATTATTTTATGGGTGAAAATTATTTTCACCCCCAATTTTGCTTTAAAAATTAATCTTCGCCCTTAATTATGAACAATAGTCATTCTTCCCCCTTTCTCCTATGTAATGTCTATTTTACCCTTGACATTTTCACTCCTCCATCTATGTAATATCTTTTATATTATATAAAATTTATTATTTTAACCTAGGTATGTATAGTTTTTCTTTTTAATTGAAATTCATATTATAAGTAGAATAATCTTTTTATGAATTTATCACAAAATCTAATGTTACCTTTTATGCTTGATATTTTAATATTATATGGATTAAATATATATTATGTATGTACATGCATGAGCCTGCGTGCACACACATATTACCTATTATTTTTACATATTTATGTATGTGTATACTTAAGTTTCACTTCTCTCTTATTCTCTGTTCCAATATGCAAACGAATTCTGGTTGTCATTAATGGAATATTTTAAATTATAATTTTAAATTCATTTATAATATAATAGATAATCTTTTAGGATTTGTCATAAAACATACCTCTATTTTTATGAATTATTTTGTATTACCTGCATTGAAATATATTTATAAAGTTATCATTACATGTTATTTATACTTGTATAATAGATATCAGAATTTTGATTATGATTAATAAAAAAAATTCATATTCTTCTCATTTATTTCATTATAGAATGACATTAAATTTATATACTTAACTAGTGTTTCTCACTTTTTTTTCTATCTCGAAAATAATATTTAATTTCTTAAAAGAAAATTTGTTACATAGATTAAAGAGATAAAAAAAATCATGATTTTAAAAAAGAAAAAGAAAGACAAGTTGATAATGTAAGGGTAGACTAGGAATTTAAGAAAGTCAATTAGGATAAAGGGGGAGAATGACTATTGTTCAAAGTTGAAGGGGGAGTTTGATTTTTAAAGTCAAGTTGGGGGGTGAAAATCATTTTCACCCATTATTTTATTGATTATTTTGTGCGTACAACTCTGGATATATTTCTTAATTCTAATCTTCGCGTTGTTCACCTTGATTCGACAGCTACTGTAGCGTCTTTCTCGAATGAAGGATGAACTTTTGTTGATGTGTTGAATCTTCGAAGAACTTTAAACAACACTTTGGATTGTTCTTGAGGGAAGACGTCTCTCGAACTATCCTTCTTGTTGAAGACCTTTGGAGAAGACTTATGTAGATATTCTTGCTCTCCTTTGCCTCTAGTCAAGATGATATGCAACTTTCAAGATCCCTTTAAAAGGAGATATGTGACCCCTTTATATAGGTGTGAGTTAGAGCTTAGGGGTATTTGATCTCCAAGTAATTCTAGTGGATCTTAGGCAAGAAAGACGTGGGTTGGACTCATCTTGTAGAGGCCCAAGTTAATGGACTATCCCAGATGTAATTTGAATTTCATTCAAGTCATCTAATTTTGGCTTAAATAATTAATCCGACTTTATTAACTAAAATTTGACTCGGTCAACATGAACTTAGAACTTAATCCAAATTTTATATGGATTAATTCAATTAAAATTTCGATGTCTACAAATTCCCCCTACTTAAAGACTTGTCGAGCTGGAGGCTTGCCGAAATTATAGACGAGACTTGAAGTACCCATGAAGATCACTTTTTTTTCCTTCTTCGTGCAAAACTTCCTTAAGAACTTGTTTTCAACAGCTTTTCTTGAAATGTGCTTGAAAGTTAATGTTACTTGGATTTGTGCACAATCAAAAAGATGTGCTACTCTTTTCCTTCAGTTTTGGGATGAATATTTTGCATTAATTTTTCTTGATCAATATTCAAATACCAAAGTTGTATTATAACTCCAAGGTTGATTTCAACATGGCTGCTTAGTGCCATTTTAAGAAAAGATTGAGGGCACTTTGGTCATTGAGCGGCACCTCTTACACTTTTTGCAAGATTAGCTTGCTTGGAAAGGTTGTTTTCCCTGCTTTGTTATTTATACCTCATCATCAACTTCATAAAAGGCCCATTCTTTCATATTAAATTGCATATTATGCCCTATGTTGAAAAAGTCATTAAACATGATGGGGCCATTGAAATTTCCAACTGACACGTATAACACAACACATGTTCAAACTTTAGTAGGACCTAAGTCTAATTTCCTCCATGTATGTTCCATTTGAATCTGCTGAAGGGTACATAATTATCTATACCATGTTTACATTAAACTTTTCAAATCTATTATAATTAAATAATTTAATAAGGTGATAATTCATGTTAATTAATCACGATTTAATATTAAAGGTATATGTATAAATACATGTTATATATTCTTTTTACTTTGCTTATACCAAAATAGATCATCCTTTATTTGTCTATTTTAACAAATCAAGAGAGATTTATTATTTCAATATTACCCTTATTATGAAGTTACTACATAAAGTACTAATAGTCAAACTTATATTTTTAAAATATACTCCCTCCGTTTCAATTTATATGAACCCATTCGACTCAAAGACGACATTTAAGAAAGAGAGAAAGACTTTGAAAACTCTGCTTCAAAATAAGCCTTGAAAATTTGTGTGGTCAGTAAATCATTCATAAAGTGAATTTGTTTCCAATTAGGAAAGAGGTCATTCATTTTGGTACGGACTAAAAAGGAAATAGGTTCAAACAAATTGAAACAGAGGGAGTAATTAATAAGGTTAATTTAGTAAAATATACCCCTAATAAATACTTTCTTAAGGGAAATATCAAGTCAACATGGGCCAAGTAAAAAAGGAACGGAAGAAGTATTTATTAACTTAGATGTAAATACCGAACACGATGAGATTTACATTTTGATGGGCGGATAAAAATTCACACTTAGATAATGTGTAACAATTCGCTATTCTTTTACATGCAAAACAAATCAGCCAATATTTAATTAAGTCCATTACTCTATGATTTATTGATTATTACATATGTTAGATCTCTCTTTTTTGCACATACATCAATAGGTTTCATGTATCCTTGAACACACACATAGTAATAGACAAATGTCATCCTTTCATAAATAAGCTAGTTTAGATCAATACCATTTGCTTAGAGGCAAACAAGTTAACACAAAGACCAAACTCGATGCACCATGTGAATAGTGTTCTACTTTATTTACCTCTTTTTATGGTTATTATGTATATAACGTTAGAATGGTGTTACTAGAAGGTGTACTAATGTCCTTTTGGACATACATTGTACATAAAAGTATCCTATTGTACTCACTTATATAGGAAAATTGTCACGCATGTCATGTTTTTATTTTCTCTTTTTACGTACATTTTCATGTGAAAGTAAATATAAGACTCTCTCCGTCTCTATTTTTATGTGAATGTGTTTGATTAGCCATAAAATTTAAGAATGGAATGAAGATTTTTGAAATTTGTGGTCCAAAACAAATTATAAATATTGGAATGGCTATAAATCATCTCATTAAAAGTAAAAAATTGAAAGTTTAAAATCAAATTATGACTAAACACAGAGAGGTGTCAACTTTCTCTGTATTTGGCCCGTGCTGGTATGGGCCATAACCACCTAGTAACTCCATATGATAAACAGATCCTTCCACATAGTTTCCATGCAGAGGCATAATCATTCCAGTGTAAACTTGGTAAGAAACTAATTTAATGCACATGAATTGGAGAGAAGATTGTCATTCGTTTTACTCTATTTTTGAGTAATCCGTTTTGATTTATTTCCTTGTTGAGCAAACAATTGAGTATCCATTTTTTCCTTTTGTTTCCTTGAAGACTTTAATCACTCCAAGTCAATTTTGAAAAAAAAAAATTCCCTTCCAACTTAATCTTGGTAAGTTCTCAATCAACCACCTAAGAAAATCTATATAAGAAGATGCTTGGCATTGGAAATTTTCACATCTTCTTCTAGTTTCTTATATGCCATCTCCGGAAACCTTCTATTATTCCTCCAAAGATCTAGAGCTTGCATTGCGCTTTAGAGAAGATATACACTTCTGGCCCATTATCTCACTACTTTTTGCAGTCTCACCAAATCGTTTGTATCTTGGTGTCGGAGCGTCCAAATGACGAGCGACTTGATTCTATAGAAAGTGGACTTCGAAAGCTGCAACATATCCAAAATCAAAGTGAAAATCCTTCTGGATTGACAGGAATTAATTTTTATTGTTGAACTATGAGATCTGCGTTTTCTTCTCTCAACCCTGTGCAGTTTCATATAAAACTCCATTTCTTGATATTGGAGTGTCCAAATGACTAGCGGCTTGATTCTATACAAATAAGACATCGAAGGCTATGACATATCCAAAAAGCAAGACTCTTTCTAGATTGATGGAAATTAATTTTTCAAGTTGAGCTCCAGGTCGGGGTTTTCTTCTCTCAACAGTCTCACAGAAAACTCCATATCTTGAGGTTGGAGTGTCCAAATGATGAGCAGCTTGATCCTGTAGAAAGACAACATCGAAGGCTACAGTATATCCAAAAATTGAAGTTAAACTTCTTATGGATTGACAAGAATTAATTTTTTAAGTTGATAATACAATCTGGCATGCCGTGACTTTGGACAACATTCATGAGCGCGCTATTTTTTTTTTTGATTTTTTATTTTTGTAGGTCTGCACGAGGATGTAAATGGTCTATATTTCAGACAAAAAATATGCACGCAATGCCACAACCATTTCTTGAACAGAGCAAACATAATTCCCATACAAAGAAAGAGCCTCCAAAGTTTATCATTGTTGATCGGCGAGGAATTACTTGGAGTGTCGTCCTTCCGATTTTGATGAAACTTAATGAATCATTATGTTTGGCTTTGGCTAAAAGAGACTTAATGCATCCTTCCTTGGTGATTTTTTTTTGGCTTTGGTGAAGAACAACTTTAGAAACTTGGCGGACGTGTGGATTAGAAGCTTTCAGCTAGGCTATGACCAGAGAATATTGAGATGTATTGTGATTATTACTACTGTGGACTTTTTACATGAGAAAATGATTTGTGACTGTACTTGACTGCTTATCTGGTCTGCTTGCTAATTTCTTCCTGTTTATATGCGTTATCTAATCGTTGCCAGTCTATGATGCCTACGGGCACTAGTGTTTTGCTCACTACTATTGCTGCACTCCTTGCGAAGTGCAGAGTTTGGTCCAGGTTCGTGTTCAAGACCTCGTGACTGATCCCGAGGCTATCATCGGAGATGTTTGGGTGAGCTACTAGCCGGACCTACAGCTCGGAGTCTTTTCTTATGCAATTTGTCTATTTCTTTCTATAGACAGTAATTATTTCAGTGTTGAGTAGGTATTTCATTTTCAAACTATGTATTCCTTTTAGAAGCTCTTGTACAAGTTAAGTCCAGGCTTTGGGAATTTTATTGATTAAAGTTTTCTTCCGCACTTGCTTACATTACTACATTTGTTGATTAAGGTTAAGTGTACTAAATTTCTGCACATGTTCTTAAAAGAAAGTAAATGATTTGGAGATGGTTCGCCTACCAGGGGGATAGTGTAGGTGCCATGATGACCTGTGAATTAGTTGTGACATTATTATTATTACTACTTTCGGATATACTTCAAATATACACATGATATGAGGAAGTTTATAATGAGATTTTATTTATTATGAAAGATATGAAGATATGAAGAGGATATTGAGAAAAATGACCGATAATTATAAAGGTTGGCACTAGCAGTTGCCTTATGCTCTACTGGGATACCGTACTACGGCCCGAACTTCAATAGGAGCAACTCCATACCTGCTGGTCTATGGAACTGAAGCAGTCATAACTGCTGAAGTTGAGATACCTTCTTTAAGAATCATTCAAGAAGCAGAATTAGACAATGCTGAATGGGTTCGAGCTCGATATGAGCAATTGACTCTAATTGACGGGAAAAGGATGGTTGTCATATGTTAAGGTCAACTGTACTGGCAAAGAATGTCAAGAGCCTTCAACAAATGAGTCAGAACTAGACTTTTTCAAATTGGGCAAATGGTGCTCCAAAGAATTTTTCCACATCAAGATGAATTCAAAGGGAAGTTTGCTCCCAACTGTCAAGGTCCTTATGTGGTCCGCAAAGTACTCTCCGGAGAAGCAGTAGTGTTGGCAGAAATGGACGGACAAGAGTGGTCGAAGCCAATCAATTCAGATGCAATCAAGCAGTACTATGCGTAAAGGACAAGTTGTTCAGTCTGTAATAGTACTTTTATTTGTAATCGGTATCTTATTTGCTTGTATTAGCTATTCCCTTTTGCTTGTAATCGTTTTGTAATGGATAGAAAGGTCAAAACATCTTTTGTAATCTGAACTACGCAATGACCCGACTTCCCTACAGTGGGATGCGTAGGCAGTCCATTTGGGACCTGGTAACACTATTAGTAAAAAATAAAAACTCCTTCACTTTTATTTTGAACTATGTTCTACCTGAATTCCTGCTGCGACAGGATACGTAAGCACTCTTTGAGCTCGGTCACCCCAAAAGTAAAACCTAAGAAACCCCTAAGGAACCTCAGAGACAAGACTTCACAAAGGACGCAAGGATTGCTGCACTCCCAACTGGGAAAGAATTTTTGAGAAGATCTCAAAAGTTCACACCGTCAATCCGCTACAAAGAGTCAACTAGCCCAGAGTTTCAAACTAGGTCAGAAATTTTGAGAAGCTCTCAAAATTCCTCATTTGTTCAATACTATAAACTGGGGCACAAATTTTGAGGAGACCTCAAAATTTCCCGCAACTTGTAAGATTCGGCATGAGAATTAGTCAATCGAGATTTAGACTGGTGGTAGAATTTTTGAGAAAAGGTCTGAAAAATTTCGCGTGAGGAAGCAAAGAACTCTAGTCATGGAAGAAGGGATCTCCCTCATTCAAAGCACATGTCTTGAAAGTTAACCTTACAGCTTTAAAAAAAACACATTTATTTCCCTACAAATAGATATTTTTTATATAGTAACTTTACAAAAAAAAATGATTTTTTTGCATGATGAAAATAAATTTATCTCTCGAATACCGGAGTCAAAGGGGTTTCGAGTCCAGAGAGCCGAAGATGCGACAGTGCCGGCGACACGAATCAACTTTAAGTATGAATAAACTAATCCGTTTATGATGCAGGTCCCAGGACATCGGAAGACGATCCTTTTTCTAATTTTGCTTCATGTGCAGGAAATAGTTCGCTAAAAGAAGATCAAGACCACTGCTGGGATCAGGCTTTCAAAATATATATCTAGCCACAAGAGCCATAGGGTTTTTGAATGCCACCAAGGATAAAATGTCCAACCACAAGGTCTAGGAAAGATCGGAAGGCCATAAGGAATAAACATCTGGCCACGAGGGCTATGAAAGATTTTTATCTAGCCATAAGGGCTATGAAAGAATGAAAAATGCCACAAGGGAGAAATATTGTCACGACCCAACCGGAGGGCCGCGATGGGCCGCCGGTGCTAACCCACCCGGGCACCTCTTAACATACTTTCACATCACATCTAGGTGAGCCACATAGTAAAATCATGCTTTTCATTCATCATCATTCTAACTTACTGGGGCGACACAATTTACTTATATCATCATTAACATCTATGCCCATATAAATGCAATATAAGCCGACGAGGCTTGGCAAAAATAATAATCCAAAATATAGGCCAACAAGGCCAAACACATCTAACCATATACATATGTCTACGATAGCCCCAAGTAAGAGTATGTCATATCACATAAAGTGACAGACCCCGCCGTGCCCATAAGTATGTACACAAAAGAATCTATACCAAAAGTCAGTGGCTCCGAATGAAATGGAGCTCCGCTATGTAGTCCCCTGAAAATACAAATTTATGCATTAAGTTCCGTCTCCCCGGCCACCGGCGGCATGACGCAGTCATTCACAAACAAAAGGACGCGCACGGCACGACCGAGTACGTAATGAACGATCAATATCAAGATAATTAGGACAACATATGAAATAACATAGGATGTGAGAGATAATAGCATCATCATCATAGCACTTACTTGCTTTCCATAAAAGGACATTCCATTTTCATTCGCATATCCCTGTACATACATCCATATCCGTACCTTATTTACCTTTCGTATCCATTTTCGTATTCACTTTCATATTTCCATTCATAATCATATTTATATCATTTCT
>NW_026715845.1:0-27767 GCF_029784015.1 Lycium ferocissimum | reverse complement strand
ACAAAAACAAAATCGGGAATTAAAAGTCTTATCCATAACTTGTCGCAATCCAACTTAAAAATATTCCAACGTGCAAAATACGAATGTTCTAAAGCGGGGGGGAGGATGTTATAGCCCGTACTTTGTACGTTCTGAGATCTTTGCGAGACAATGGCGAGAAGTTAAGGACAAGACTATGTCCTAAAATAATTTTAGGATGCGAGTTGTTAGGAATATTAATTGTGGACAATGGTAGTGTGGAAAATATTGAGAAAGGCTAAGGGCAAGAAGCAGAGAATTCGGAAAATGGGCCGTGGAAATAATGCGGAAGGTTAGGGACAAAATGGTAATATTGAGAAAAGTCGAGGGGTAAAATGGTAATTTCACAAAGGTTCAAGAAAATTCTTGAAGGGCCAAAGTGTGCAAAGAAGACACTTGGTCATCTTTGACCAAGTAAGAAAAAGAAAAGAAAATTCAAGAAAAAGGAGGAAAAATCTAGAAAGGGAAGAAAGGGAACATGTGACCAAAATTGAAGGACTAAGATACAAATATGGAAAAATGAGGGAATAAGTATATATATAAGAGAGGAGTTCATTCTTTTAATTCAAGAAACTAGAGAAAAAAAAAAAAGAAAGGAGAGGAAGAGCAAGAGAGGTATTCGGCCAAGAGGGGGTAATTTTGCCCCCTTGAAATCTTGTTCCAAAAATTAATTTCTTCATGTATTTCTACTAATTCAAGGGCCCTCTACAACGTGGTATGGTTGTTTCGGAAGAAAGGGTATTCGTTTCATCGTTCCCACATCTTGGTCAAGTGAAGAAGTTGAAGGAAAAAAGATAAGGTTTAATCCTTCTCTTGTGTTATGGATGGTCTATGAATATTGTTGAGTGTTGTAGCATGTGGAAATAAATGAAATTCATGAAGTATGCATGTACATGGTATGGCCGAATGGAGTAGTTGTTTGTGTAGAAATGATGGATTAATTCTATGTAGAATGTTAGTTGTTGATTGAAATGTATAGAAATGGATGGAAATGCATGAAATTTTATGGAAGTGCGCATGTAGTGTTGTGGCCGTGGGGTATGGTGTAGTGTAGAAGAAAATGAATCAATTCTATTTAATATGTCGATTGTTGTCAGTTGCCAGGATTCCATGATGTAAAATGAAGGTTTGGTGGCTTGAAATGGATTTGAAGTCGTATGCATGGTTGAAGAATCTAGTATGACATTAGCATGATTCCTTGTAATTACATGAATAATATTGTTAATGTGTGGTTGTTATATTTTACTTAATATGGAAGAAAGGTAACGTGTTGCTAATGCTTTTATGGAAGTTGGAAGATTCGGGTAAGCATTGGATTATTATGAATATTATTGTTGTTGTAAATGTGGCCGAGTTCCATTCTCGGGTTTGTTGTTGTTGAAGTTGGCAAGTTGAACTTGGTGGGATGGTACATTTACGAGGTACGTCAAATTTCGACAGACAAAGTGTTACTTTAAAGAATCAACTTCCAAAGGCACTAATCAAGTTTGGTAAACATGACCAATTTGAGAATTCCGCGGATTTGCAACTTGGATTTGAAGCAGTAGGAGCGGAAAGAGGTATGTAAGACCTTACTTTCTTTCTTTGGCATGTCTAGACGTATAGGCTTGATTTCGCGCCTCGGGACTTCCCTAACTCTAGAAATTCGAGATTGAAAACTAGTTACTATTCATTCAAAGGGCATTGAACCAAAAGTGCTTGAATAATGAAAGAAAGGTCGAAACACCCTAGGACTTTTAAGAATAGACCCGATCATCCTAAGACTTCCATAAGCAACATTATGAAATGTATTATACGTAAATTGTGTACGCCGCCTCATTCGACCGAGGCGGCCCACTATTCCCAAATTCCTTCTTATTGTTACATTAAGCTTATTTCCATGCTATAGCTAATAAAAGTTTTTGGTTATCGTTTCTACTATCAAATTAGTAGTTGTTTTAACTAAACCTATGACCCCAACGCATGATTTTCTTTCCAAAAAGTTTACAAGGGTTTTACAAAATACTCATTTTCCTTCAAAAACCAAGCTTTATAATATTAAAAGTCCTACTAACTAAAACGACGACCATAGTTCTATGATGATAATAATGAATCCAGGAATAAGAGAAGGTATATAACGATAATAGCCAAGGCTATGTTTTTCAATGGCTATGACGATGTCAAAGAAAATGAGAATGGTGCTATGATAACTACACGAGGATGATCTCGTGTCTAAAGGTTCCAAAGTACATGAAATGCTATACTATGATTCTATTCCATGCTTATTCATAATGTTGACCTCCATTGATTGTCTCGCCTACTACTAGTTCCTTCAAGGCGAGATAAAGCTCCCATGGTTATTTCATAATAGAATCGGAGGTTACCGACCTTACGTCACTCCGATAGCGTTATAGCTTTTCCTCGGCTCCCGTAAGCATGCCGTTTAATTGTTTATATGGTAATGTATATAATACTCGGTATTGATGAATGTATTTGTATACACCGTATACGTGGGGAATAGGGAGGGCAACCGTGTCCACCGATTCCAGCTGGCATATCATCCGACGCGGGATGCCCGACGCGGATGCCCGACGCGGGATTTATGGGAGAGCCGCACGCGCGTCCGTTCGTGCTATATATATATAATATGATATACTTGGGGACACCGTCAGGGAGGGGGGTTGGGAGAGCCGAATTCCGGGCGTCCCATACCGCAAGTAAAAAGTACCGTTTTTAAAAGTATCTGTTTCTATGTCAAAACAAGAAACACCGTGTTCGTAATAAGAAAAAGAAAAGCTAAGCGTGTACGCCTCCGCCCGAGTGGCACTCACACGTACGGTGTCGCTCCTCTATACCGTGGTACGTCTATGCTTCCATATAGTTATTACTTCCGCACAGTTATCGTCTTACACATGATCTATCTCATATGTACGTAGTTTTTACCATGTTATTACCGTTCATGTCTTACATACTCGGACATTGCTCGTACCGACCCTCTTCTTCGAGGGCGTGCTCATGCCACGCAGTACACCCGCACGGGATAAACCTTTGGATAGAAGATGTTCCCGCTTGGCAAGCTCCATTTGGCCTGGAGTGAAGCGAGTCATAGCACACGTGCCAGGATTTCCGATTACAGCTAGAGACTTTCAGACGTAGTCGTGGTTCCGGGAGTCGATTGTATCATGACACGAGTTATATACAAGAGCATGTTTTATTTGACTTAAAGGCAACAAAGGGGTATTTCGGTATCCGTTTATGTTTACTTGTCTTAAAGGTTTTCAAAAAAAAATTTACGTAGTAAGGATCGGGCGGGTTCGCTCGCCTTGGGTCATTTGCCGGGTGCCCATCACACCCCGATCAAGATCGGGTGTGACAAAGTGGTATCGGTGAGCAGGTCGGTCCAAGGGTTGTCCGCAAAGTCGTGTCCAAGAGTCCTTGTTTATGGCGTAGGGGCGCGAAGCCCCACATCTATAGATTGTGAGGTCGCGGGGCATTTAGGAATTGTTGACCTTTTTTCTGTCTTGTGATCGTGCGATAGAGAGGCCAAGTCATAGAAACAAGATTCCTTATACTCACCGTTGATTTCTCGCAAGCGCCCGCAGATTCGGAAAAGAAAGCAGGGATGACATGGAAGTCAAAGAGATAAGACTCGACGGATACATTTGTTCCGTTATGTTAAGTCGGGCGCCCGGACGAGGAAAATAGTCATATACGGGCGTGAAGCGAGTATCGAGAAGAAAAAGAAAAGGGCAAAATAGTAATTATAAGGAAAAGAAATGTGTTACGAAAATGCCTCGAAGCCGTGAGACTTCAACTTGCCCTTGATCGTGTAATAAAAGGCATACAGGAAGTAGACGTGAAAATATCGTTGTTAAGGTACCAAATTCCACCAAAGTCTCTGGTTAAGCGTGCTCAAGAAGCGATTTCAGATGGGTGACCCCCCCGGGAAATAAACCAAAAGTTCTATAAATTGAGATATAAGGAACAAATGAACAAGCAAGAGTAAACCAAGGAAAATTAGAGATATGGATGGACGGAGACCTTAAGAGGACGCGTAAGACTATGCGGGATTAGTCCGGAAAGAGACATGGATCGCGTCGGGAATAAGATAGGCTTGAATAAGGCTGAAGGTACCGTGGGTTAGTTGATAGTAGATATATATGAATGTGTGAAATATCTCATGTATAATCAGACGTGACACGAAGTCCCGCAGACCAAAGCTATGGTAAGGAAAGTATTGATCACGCATGGAAATCGAAGCTCGAGTGACAACAACGGAATAGTACAAAATGCAAGGTAGATCGCTATTGTTTTATTATAGACCGAAATTGAGTCTAGTACGGTGATAATTAAGAAAGGAAAGAGAGAGTGTAAAGAAAAGTAAAGAGACCAAAGTGCCTAAAAAAGGTGAAAAGAAATAAAGAGTTCCCGATATGTGAGGGTGAGATTGGAAGGAAGGCGGGGAATAAGGTATTAACAAAGACTTCATAAAAGGACTATCGGCATATAAGGAGCCCCTTAAAGGGGGGGAGACCGAGAGTTTGATTAAGAGGAAAATAAGGTAAAAGGATAAGGAACGGGCATAAGGAAAGAGTAACTATAAAAGGAACCCTCCCAGAGCATTATGACGCCCATAAGGTCAGTTGAACATTCGAGGACGAATGTTCTAAAGGGGGGGAGGATGTTATAGCCCGTACTTTGTACGTTCGGATGCTGCGAGAAGTTAAGGACAAGACTATGTCCTAAAATAATTTTAGGATGCGAGTTGTTAGGAATATTAATTGTGGACAATGGTAGTGTGGAAAATATTGAGAAAGGCTAAGGGCAAGAAGAGGAATTCGGAAAGTGGGCCGTGAAATAATGCGGAAGGTTAGGGACAAAATGGTAATATTGAGAAAAGTCGAGGGGTAAAATGGTAATTTCACAAAGGTTCAAGAAAATTCTTGAAGGGCCAAAGTGTGCAAAAGAAGACACTTGGTCATCTTTGACCAAGTAAGAAAAAGAAAAGAAAATTCAAGAAAAAAGGAGGAAAAATCTAGAAAGGGAAGAAAGGGAACATGTGACCAAAATTGAAGGACTAAGATACAAATATGGAAAAATGAGGGAATAAGTATATATATAGAGAGGAGTTCATTCTTTTAATTCAAGAAACTAGAGAAAAAAAAAAAAAAAAAGGAGAGGAAGAGCAAGAGAGGTATTCGCCAAGAGGGGGTAATTTTGCCCCTTGAAATCTTGTTCCAAAAAATTAATTTCTTCATGTATTTCTACTAATTCAAGGGCCCTCTACAACGTGGTATGGTTGTTTCGGAAGAAAGGGTATTCGTTTCATCGTTCCCACATCTTGGTCAAGTGAAGAAGTTGAAGGAAAAAGGTAAGGTTTAATCCCTTCTCTTGTGTTATGGATGGTCTATGAATATTGTTGAGTGTTGTAGCATGTGGAAATAAATGAAATTCATGAAGTATGCATGTACATGGTATGGCCGAATGGAGTAGTTGTTTGTGTAGAAATGATGGATTAATTCTATGTAGAATGTTAGTTGTTGATTGAAATGTATAGAAATGGATGGAAATGCATGAAATTTTATGGAAGTGTGCATGTAGTGTTGTGGCCGTGGGGTATGGTGTGAGTGTAGAGAAAATGAATCAATTCTATTTAATATGTTGATTGTTGTCGTTGTGGATTCCATGATGTAAAATGAAGGTTTGGTGGCTTGAAATGGATTTGAAGTCGTATGTGCATGGTTGAAGAATTCAGTATGACATTAGCATGATTCCTTGTAATTACATGAATAATATTGTTAATGTGTGGTTGTTATATTTTACGAATATGGAAGAAAGGTAACGTGTTGCTAATGCTTTTATGGAAGTTGGAAGATTCCGGGTAGCATTGGATTATTATGAATATTGTGGTATTGTTGTTGATAATGTGGCCGAGTTCCATTCTCGGGTTTGTTGTTGTTGAAGTTGGCCAAGTTGAACTTGGTGGGATGGTACATTTACGAAGGAGGTCTTTAACGAAATTTCGGCAGACAAAGTGTTACTTTAAAGAATCAACTTCCAAAGGCACTAATCAAGTTTTGGTAAACATGACCAATTTGTAGAATTTGGCGGATTTGCAACTTGGATTTGGAGAAGCAGAAGGAGCGGAAAGAGGTATGTAAGACCTTACTTTCTTTCTTTGGCATGTCCTAGACGTATAGGCTTGATTTCGCGCCTCGGGGACTTCCCTAACTCTAGAAATTCGAGATTGAAAACTAGCTACTATTCATTCAAAGGGCATTGAACCAAAAGTGCTTGAATAATGAAAGAAAGGTCGAAACACCCTAGGACTTGCAAGAATAGGACCCTATCATCCTAAGACTTCCATAAGCAACATTATGAAATGTATTATACGTAAATTGTGTACGCCGCCTCATTCAACCGAGGCGGGCCCACTATTCCCAAATTCCTTCTTATTGTTACATTAAGCTTATTTCCATGCTATAGCTAATAAAAGTTTTTGGTTATCGTTTCTACTATCAAATTAGTAGTTGTTTTAACTAAACCTATGACCCCAACGCACGATTTTCTTTCCAAAAAGTTTACAAGGGTTTTACAAAATACTCATTTTCCTTCAAAACCAAGCTTTATAATATTAAAAGTCCTACTAACTAAAACGACGACCATAGTTCTATGATGATAATAATGAATCCGGAATAAGAGAAGGTATATAACGATAATAGTCAAGGCTATGTTTTTCAATGGCTATGACGATGTCAAAGAAAATGAGAATGGTGCTAGATAACTATGACGAGGATGATCTCGTGTCTAAAGGTTCCAAAGTACATGAAATGCTATACTATGATTCTATTCCATGCTTATTCATAATGTTGACCTCCATTGATTGTCTCGCCTTACTACTAGTTCCTTCAAGGTGAGATAAAGCTCCCATGGTTATTTCATAATAGAATCGGAGGTTACCGACCTTACGTCACTCCGATAGCGTTATAGCTTTTCCTTGGGCTCCCATGCATGCTGTTTAATTGTTTATATGGTAATGTATATAATACCTGGTATTGATGAATGTATTTGTATACACTGTATATGTGGGGAATGGGGAGGGCAACTGTGTCCACCTGATTCAGCTGGCATATCATCCCGGACGCGGGATGCCCGGACGCGGGATTTATGGGAGAGCCGTACGCGGCGTCTGTTCTGTGCTATATATATATAATATGATATACTTGGGACACTGTTGGGGAGGGGGGTTGGGAGAGCCGATGAATTCGGCGTCTGTACTGCAAGTAAAAAGTACCGTTTTCTGAAAAGTATCTGTTTCCTATGTCAAAAACAAGAAACACCGTGTTCAGAATAAGGAAAAGAAAAGCTAAGCGTGCATGGCCTCCGCCCTGAGTGGCACTCACTCGTACAGGTTGCTCCTCTATACTGTGGTACTGTCTATGCTTCCATATAGTTATTACTCTGCACAGGTTACCGTCTTACACATGATCTATCTCATATGTACAGCTTTTACCATGTTATTACCGTTCATGTCTTACATACTCGCACATTGCTCGTCGACCCCTCTTCTTTCTGGGGTCGCGGTCATGCCACGCGTGCACACCCGAGACGGATAGAAGCTAGGATAGAAGATGTTCCAAAAGTTGGCAAGCTCCATTTGGCCCGGAGTGTAGCGAGTCATAGCACACGTGCCAGGATTTCTGATTACAGTTAGAGACTTTGCAGACAGAGTCGTGGGTTCCGGGAGTCAGATTGTATCATGACACGAGTTATATACAGTTACATGTTTTATTTGACTTAAAGGCAACAAAGGGGTATTTCAGTCATCTGTTTATGTTTACTTGTCTTAAAGGTTTTCAAAAAAAAATTTACGTAGTAAGGATCAGCGGGTTCGCTCGGCTCCGGTCACGGGGTCGGGTGCCCATCACACCCTGATCAAGATCGGGGTGTGACAAATCCAATACCGTTCATGAAAGTTACGAACATTTTTAGACGTAAGATCCTTTCAAAGTAAAACCGTTTACACAACTTTTCAAACTCAATCATATCAAAGACATACGAACCACAACCTAACCATACTAAGGATGCCAACATCAAAAGCAAATACGAATCACAAACATACTCGAAACCTAAGAATGGAGTTACCCCGAGGCACAAATCATGTCATACCTTAATCCCGTCTAAGACATGCCAAAAGAAAAGAAGAGTAAGCTTCACATACCTGGATTGCTTCCTAAGCTAATCCAACTCAAGTCTCAATTTGCTCAAAATCTACAATAACATCAACCCATACCAAACATTAGCCATACACACTTAGGAATTCAATTTCATGCCATCACTTTTATCTACGTAAATTTGGGCAGCACTTCCCCTATAAATTCAACAACCCCGAGAATTCAACTCGGCCAAATCATTAACAACAATACCAACAACCAAACTACAACATCAACAATCAATTCAAAATGCATTTCTAACATTAGTAGCTCTTTTTACATAACTTCACAAAGATTCATAATATTCCGACATACTTACTTCCCTCACTCACATTCAAACCAATATCAACGTTTATACATTCGATTACTAATCCAAAACCATACGGACAATATTCAAGAACGCTTTAAACAATTCACACAATCTTTCCAAACAACCAAAACCATATCCCAACTCACCTGAAATTGTCTCCAACCCGAGAACAACACCAAACACATTCTTCTCTTCCAAATTCATAATTTACACCAACAACAATTCCAACATTAACCATAATATTTCCAATTTCAAAATACTTCATAAACATTCCATATGGTGTTTGTCCCATATTTCCATCACAGAACCATTTTATAACGATTTTACAGCTCCTTCTCCGTAAATAAACCAATATTAACACAAATAGAAAGAGATTCATACCTTTCCCTCGATAATGCTATATATTACTCCTCCACCTTGAACTTAAGCCACAAAGCCTCAATACGCAATTTTGAAGCCGCAACTATACGCCGTCCGGACCGGAATTTGAGAATTATACCGGTTTCGGGCTAAAAGTTAGTGGTGAAAGGTTGGGGAATTTTCTAGAATATTTGGGATGATTTTGGTCCGATTTTTTTGGCTCGAAATGAGGGGTTAAGCCCTTTATAAAGCTGCCCGAAGTCACCGTATGGAAGGACCCACCGTAGCGCCATCGTTCATCCGCGGAAATTATTTCGAGACCTAAAACTTTTATATACCGATCTCTTTATTTGCATACTTGGATATGTCCAAAACTCCATACAATCAGTATAACTTATTCAACATCCCAAACTTTTTTCTTATTCCAAATTTACCCTTAACATAAGGAACTTATATATAAAAGGCAAGACGTCGTCTCAAAACTCGTCGCATATATATATACATATCACAACAACTATATCTCTCGAGGAGTTACAACTTTCAACGATAACATCGTATATAAGCCGGCAAGGCTATCATAATATAGGGGAACGTCTCCAACCATACACGAGCCGACAAGGCTATCATAACACACGCCCCAATATATATATATATATATATATATATATATATATATAAGCCGACAAGGCTGCCACTACATACAACATCCCAAAACATATATATATACGCAAGCCGACAAGGCTGCCACTACGAATGGGAACGTCCCAAAACATAAGTCATATAGACACAACTAAACAACAACTATATACAACCCACACATATGTCTACAGACCTCTAAGAGTGACAACAGTAACATATGACGGGACAGGGCCCCGCCGTACCCCTGGATAAGCATATATATACAACAAAAGGATCTGTACCAAAAATATAGGCTCCGGAACAAGGGAGCACTCCAAGATAGCAGAATAGATATCCTAAGCTGGCGGATCACCAAAACGAGCGTCTGTACTTGCGGGCATGAAACGCAGCCCCCGAAGAAAGGGGGTCAGTACGAAATATGTACTGAGTATATAAAGCATGAAATACAGTAAACAGGATTATAACCGAAATAAGAAGTACAGAAAACAAGTACAATAACCAGAATACCAAAATGCTTGCTTTTGAAACACAAATCATGCATGTCAATATCATATATCATATCCGGCCCATTATAGGACTCGGTGAACATGGTCGCCACCCCGTCTTTGGCGCCATAACACAAGATACCCGTAACACGATAACTCCGTATCACGATAACTCCGTATCACAAAGATAGCACCATATCACAAAGATAGCACCATAACACAAGATAACACCATAACACCATAACACCATAACATATATATATATAAGATATATATATATATATATACGTGACCCGGCCCTCTAGTGAGGGACTCGGTGAAAGATGTAATAACAAGATGCACGAGCAAGAGTAGTGAGTAACCATATGCATATAAATCATCTTTTGAGACTCAATAGATAAGTAGACTAATCAACGCTCGAGTATCGTGATGATAGTCATATTAAGTTCTCTTTTGAATATCATTATGAACTATATCAAAATAAAGCCTCGGGGATCATAGACATGTATCAAATTAATACGAGACAACTTATGAAAGTTATGGTCATTAGTCATTATTGAAGTCTTTTAAGAATAGGAACTTTTACGCATCGTTTACTATCCAATCATATAGAAACTCGAGGGCAATAGCTCGACTATATTAAGAATTCTAATATCAAGAAGTGAATAAGAATCATAAACATGCTCGGAACTTATGAATAGAGTTACCCCAAAGCTCATATCGTATCTTACTTACATCTAGGACATGCCAAAAGAAAGAAGGGATAGGCTTTACATACCTTTAGCGTTTACTCGCAACACAACACGTATACGCTGCCCAATAGTACCTCAACCTATATTAAGACGTCAAGAACTACGGTTAAGCTACGGGGAATTCAAAACGTATTCTAACGTTAGTAACTCCTTTCTAAATAATTTGACGACGTTCCCTTTACATTCAAACCAACCACATACAACCAAGCCAACATCAATGATCATACGTTCAAGTATCAATCCGAGACTATTCAAACAAGACTCGAGAACACTATTCGACAACACAACCGTACAACACTCCAAAACAGCCCAACCAACACACAATACAACATATAATCTTTCCAAGTTCAACAAGAACAACAACAACACATTCTTTTCTTCCAAATTCATGAACTATACCAACAACCACACGTTAACAACATCATTTACATAAATGCAAGAAACTATATTAACATCATATTAGCTTCTACAACAGCCCACAAACAATTACAACTCCAACTTGAACCATTAAACCTTCATTCTCATCATAAAATCCATAACAACAACAACCAAAATACCAAGTAAAATCAATTCATCATTCCATACACAAAACAAATGTTCCCACTACACGGCTTCAATACCAACACACATAGTTCCATGAATTTCATTCATTTCTACACACTACAACACGTTCAAAACCACCCTTAATATATGCAAAAGAAAGTTAAATTTTACCTTAACACTTGACTTCTCAACTTGGCTAGGATTTGTAAATTAAAATACATTTTTGATTGCTCCCAATGATTAATCCACGTTGTTATACACTTCCAATTAGTTGAAACACTTGAAGAAAATATTTTTTTGATCAACATTTCAAAGCATCAATCTCGGCCCCATGGCCGAGAGCTTCTCTCTCCCTCTCTAAGTTTTCTTAAGTTTGTGAAGATGAAAAATGACTTCCTTGTCATCAATTTACTATTTATATCATGCCTATATGTTGGACACATGTCCCACTCATGGCTTGAGCCAATCAAATTTGGCCAAGCCATGGGTGGGGCCCACACGGCCACTTATGGCTTAATTAATGAATAATTAAACTTTAATCCCACTTAATAATCTAATCATGGTTAATTAATCCCTAATCTCCATTAATATTTCTATACCAAATAAAATTTATAAGCACTTGTGCATTAAAACAAAATCGGAGGTTAAAAGTCTCTACCTCAGATCCCAAAATAGTCTTGTCCTTAACTTGTCGCGATTAGCTTAAAATATCCCAATGTACAAAAATACGGGATATAACATCCTTCCCCCCTTTAGAACATTCGTCCTCGAATGTTAAACTAGTCTCACCAGGTCTTATAGGGACTTCGGGGAGTCTCTTTTATTGTTATAACATATAGCTTTATTTACCAATCAATATAATCAATTTAGGAGTTTAGATTACCTGTAGGCATAGGAAACAAGTGAGGATATTTCTTCTTCATCTCCTCTTCAGCTTCCCAAGTCATCTCCTCCCTGTTATTGTTTCGCCACAATACTTTAACGGAAGCCACGTCTTTAGTACGCAATCTTCTCACTTGACGATCCAGTATAGCTATAGGGTTCTCCTCGTACGATAACTCCTCTGTCACTTGGATATCATCCACGGGGAATATCCTGGAAGGATCACCAATACATTTGCGAAGCATAGACACGTGGAAGACTGGGTGTACTGCTCCCAGATCAGATGGTAGGTCTAATTCATAGGCAACCTTGCCTACCTTACGGACAATCTGATAAGGCCCAATATATCTCGGCCGAGCTTCCCTTCTTGCCGAATCTCATTACACCCTTCATAGGTGACACCTTCAAGAATACCCAATCACCAACTCCGGAACTCTAAGTGTCGACGTCGATTATCTGTATATGACTTCTGTCGACTCTGAGCCGCTAATAACCTTTCCCGAATAAGTTTTACCTTATCAATGGCTTGCTGAATCATATCTGGGCCGATTAACTTAGTCTCCCCAACATCAAACCAGCCAATAGGTGACCTGCACTTCCTGCCATACAAAGCCTCATACGGTGCCATCTGGATGCTAGAATGGTAGCTATTATTATAGGCAAACTCAATAAGTGGCAACTGATCATCCCAACCGCCTCCGAAGTCAATACACATGCCCGCAACATATCTCCTAGCGTCCGAATAGTACGCTCGGCCCGTCCGTCGCTCCGAGGGTGAAATGTTGTACTAAGACTCACCTGTGTCCCCAATCCTTCCTGGAATGATCTCCAGAAGTTAGCTGTAAACTGAGCACCTCTGTTAGATATAATAGATGTGGGAACTCCGTGAAGTCTTACTATCTCCTTAATATATAACTTTGCATAGTCCTCAGCTGAATAAGTAGTCCTGACTGGAAGAAAATGGGCTGATTTTGTCAGCCTATCTACAATAACCCATATGGAATCATACTTCCGTGGAGTGCGAGGTAAACCCGTAATGAAGTCCATATTAATTGCTTCCCACTTCCAAGTCGGAATTTCCATCTCCTGTAATAATCCACCAGGCTTCTGATGCTCGATCTTAACCTGTTGGCAATTCGGGCACTGGGCGACAAATTCTGCTATACCTTTTTTCATGCCATCCCACCAATACAAACATCTGAGGTCATGATACATTTTTGTTGACCCCGGATGAATAGAATAACGGGCATAGTGTGCCTCTCCCATAACCTGTCGCCGTAGCCCTGCAACCTCAGGTACACATAATCTGCCTCTATATAGTAGTACTCCGTCAGGTGTAATCTCGAATGGGGTCTTCTCCTTTTCAAGGGTTGTATCCCTATATTGTGCTAGAACAGGGTCCTCGTACTGACGTCGCTTTACTTCTTCCATAATAGAGGATTCAGCAACTTTTCGGACAGAAACCCCTGTACCTCCAGAATCAGCCAAACGGACTCCAAGACTAGCTAGCTGATGAATTTCACGGACTATTTATTTCCTCTCTGGTTGCACATCCGTCAAGCTGCCCATCGACTTACGGCTAAGTGCATCTGCTACAACATTTGCTTTCCCTGGATGGTATAGAATATCAACATCATAGTCTTTCAAAGAATTCTAGCCACCTCCTCTGTCGTAAATTCAGCTCCTTCTGCTTAAAGATATATTGGAGACTTTTGTGATCCGTATAAATATCAACATGCACGCCATATAGATAATGCCTCCATATCTTCAAAGCGTGAATCACCGCTGCTAATTCCAGATCATGAGTAGGATAATTTCTTTCATGCTTCCTGAGCTGCCGGGAGGCATAGGCTATAACTCTGCCATGCTGCATTAATACACAACCTAGCCCAACACCGAAAGCATCACAATAAATGACATAGCCATCCGGTCCCTCAGAAGAGTTAAAACCGGAGCCGTAGTCAACTTATCTTTCAAAGAATCGGAAGCTTCGTTCACAAGCATCGTCCACCGGAACTTAGCCGCCTTCTCCGAGTTAGCCTCGTTAAAGGCGCCGAAATCGAAGCAAACTTCTCCACAAATCTTCCGTAATATCCTCGCTAACCCCAGAAAACTACGTACCTCGCAGGTGTCGTAGGTCTAGGCCAAGTCTTTACGGCCTCAATCTTCTCGTGTATCCACCCGAATGCCATCACTCCAATAATATGCCCCAAGAATGCTACCGAAGTCAACCGAATTCACATTTAGAGAACTTAGCATACAATTTCTCGGTGCTGGAGCACCCCAAGTACCGTTCTCAGATGATCCGCATGCTCCTCCTCTGATCGTGAATAGACCAGAATATCATCAATAAATACAATCACGAACATATCTAGGAACGGCTTGAATACTCGGTTCATCAAATCCATAAACACTGCTGGAGCATTGGTCAGCCCAAAAGACATCACCCTAAACTCATAGTGCCCGTATCGGGTCCTGAAGGCAGTCTTTTGGAATATCCGCCTCTCTTACCCGCACTGTGATAGCCTCGACCGCAGTCTATCTTCGAGAAACACTTAGCACCCCGCAACCGGTCAAATAAATCATCAATCCCGGGGAGGGGATATCTATTCTTTATGGTCACCTTGTTCACCGCCTATAATCAATACACATCCGTCAAGCCGACCCATCTTTCTTTCTCACGAACAATACCGGTGCTCCCCAAGGCGATGTGTCCGGGCCTAATGAAGCCCTTCTCTAATAAATCCCTCACCGCTCCTTCAATTCTTTCGCCCGCAGTGCCATTCTAGAAGGAGGAATAGATATGGGCCGAGTATCCGGCAACACATCTATAGTGAACTCTATCTCCCGCTCGTGAGGAAGACCCGGAAGTTCATCCGGAAATACATCCGGAAATTCATTGACTACCGGACTGACTGAAGAGTCGGTGCCTCTGCTTTCAAGTCATGCACACGAACCCGATGATAAATATAACCCTTTCTAACCATCTTCCTTGCCTTGAGGTATGAAATAAACTTACCCCTCGGCGATGCCGTATTCCCTAGCCATTCTATAGTTGGCTCCCCTGGAAACTGAAACCGAACTATCTTGTTTCTACAATCAACGTTAGCATAACAAGAAGCTAACCAATCCATACCCATAATAACATCAAACTCAGTCATATCTAACTCTATCAAATCGGCCAAGGTATGACGACTATATATATTCACCGAACACTTTTTATATACCTGCTTTGCTATAACAGAATCCCCTACCGGTGTAGCTACCTCAAATGGTTCAATCGACTCAGGTTTTATTCCGATTCTACTAGCAACAAAGGGAGATATATATGATAAGGTGGAGCCTGGATCTATCAATGCATATACGTCCCGAGAGAAAATCGATAATATACCTGTAACCACATTTGGTGACGCCTCCTGATCTTGTCTACTAGCCAAAGCATATATGCGGTTCGAAGGACCGCTAGAACTGGAAGCTCCGCCGCGGCCTCTACCACGGCCTGCTGGTGCCGGCATACCCTGCCCCATAGGGCGCATAGCTACAGAAGAAGATGAACCAGCAACCGACCCAGTAGGCTGAGCTGCACCACCTGGACTACCCCCAAACGGACACTCCCTCATAATATGGCCTTGACGGCCACAAGAAAAACAAGCACCCGTAGCACGATAACACTCCCCAGAATGATGCCTCCCACATCGAGAACACCGAGGCAAGGGTGGCCTCGACTGACTGGAACCTCTCGTTCACCCGCGAACCCGAAGCCCCGGAGCTCGACCGCTCCCCGAATACCCCGTGCTATCAAATCTCCTACCAAGTGAATCGTGGGGGTGCACTCCGTGGCCGGGCCGAGAAGGATATCTACTATACCGCCGCCGAGGCCGCCCGCCTCGAAACTCACCCGATAGCCACCGATCTAGCCCTCTTTATGCCGGCCTCTATCATAATCTCTCGTCCGACCGACGCCCCTCGTGTCGATCCTCTACCCCCCGTGCATAGGCCTCGTACCCGAGCAATATCCATACCGGCGAGAAGCCATTATCATACAACTATCAACCAAGTAATGATCCAGCCCCATCACATAATGATGCACCCTATCAGCCATATCGGCTACAATAGTGGGCGCATGTCTAGCCAACGAATCAAACTCAAGACTATAATCTCGAACACTCCTGCCATTCTGCCTCAAATGCAAGAATCTATCAACTCTGGCTCGTCTCATCTCTGGAGGTAGAAAATGGCCCAGAAAGGCCTCCACGAACTCATCCCATACCGCTGGAGGAGCATCCTCGCCCCTAGACAACTCCCAGGACTCATACCAATTAACAGCTACATCACGCAATCGATACGAAGCCAACTCACCGTACTCCGCCTCGAAGCTCTAATTATCCTCAATGTACGCCGCATCCGCCGAATAAACTCCCGCGGATCCTCCGCGGGCTTTGACCCGTAGAACTCGGGGGATTACAAGTCAAGAAATCACGGCCCTCAAACTATCATGTCCGTCCGCATAGTCACCTCCTAATCCGTGCTCGCGAGCCCGCCCGCCACTAACCCGGCCGCAGAATCGAACCGCATCTCTCATAGCCCTATCCTCCGCCCCCGGCCGAGGAGCCGGAGGCTCGGCACCGGAACCTCGGAGCCGGCGGTGGAGCCGCCCCCGATCCGCGGCCGCCGCCGCCGCCCTATGCTCCTCCGGTAGCGGCGGTGTAGCGAGCTCGCCGACCGGAGCACAACCTCGTGCATAAGCCGGGCACGGGCCCTAGTAACTCTCCGAATCTCGGCCGGTCTCTCCAACCACCGATTGCCCTTCCGGGCACTGTCGCTTTCTTTGAGGCATCGCCGTAAACATAATAATCCGTTAGGGAGGAATTATCCTGATAATACGGCTCTATCGCACGATCTAGAGTAAGAAGGAAAGATAACATCCTAAATGTCCTGTAGCTTCCTGTTTATAGATGTGGTGCACAACACACCGATAAACAAGACTCTACTAGACACGGTCTATAGACACTCCGAGGATGAACCGCTCTGATACCACTTTTGTCACGACCCAACCCCGTAGGCCGTGACTAGTGCCCGAGCTGGACACTCGTATACACCTGTTACTATAATCATCCACAACTAGCATAATAAGAACTTATAAATAAAAGGCAAGACGTCGTCTCAAAACTGTCGCATTATATACATATCACAACAACCTGTCTCCCGAGGAGTTACAACTTTCAACGATATAACATCGTATAAGCCGGCAAGGCTACATAATATAGGGGAACGTCCCAACCATAACACGAGCCAACAAGGCTATCATAACACACGGCTATATATATATATATATATATATATATATATATATATATATATATACGCAAGCCGACAAGGCCGCCACTACACACAACATCCCAAAACATATATATATACGCAAGCCGACAAGGCGCCACTACGAATGGGAACGCCCCAAAACATAAGTCATATATACACAACTAACAAGAACTATATACAAACCCACACATATGTCTACGACCTCTAAGAGTGACAACAAGATATATGACGGGACAGGGCCCCGCCGTACCCCTGGATAAACATATATATACAACAAAAGGATCTGTACCAAAAATATAGGCTCCGGAACAAGGGAGCACTCCAAGATAGCAGAATAGATATCCTAAGCTGGCGGATCACCAAAACGAGCGTCTGTACCTGCGGGCATGAAACGCAGCCCCCCCGAAGAAAGGGGGTCAGTACGAAATATGTACTGAGTATATAAAGCATGAAATACAGTAAATAGGATTATAACCGAAATAAGAAGTACAAAAACGAGTACAATAACCAGAATACCAAAATGCTTGCTTTTGAAACACAAATCATGCATGTCAATATCATATATCATATCCGGCCCATTATAGGACTCGGTGAACATGGTCGCCACCCCGTCTTTGGCGCCATAACACAAGATACTCCGAACACAACGCATAACTCCGTATCACGGCATAACTCCGTATCACAAAGATAGCACCATAACACAAAGATAACACCATAACACAAAGATAACACCATAACATATATATAACACCATACACCATATATATATATATATATATGGAGGTGTGCCCGATGACTAGTGAGGGACTCGGTGAAAGATGTAATAACAAGTATGCACGAGCGTAGTAGTGAGTAACCATATGCATATAAATCATCTTTTGAGACTCAATAGATAAGTAGACTAATCAACGCTCGAGTATCGTGACGATAGTCATATTAAGTTCTTTGAATATCATTATGAACTATATCAAAATAAAGTCTCGGGATCATAGTCATGTATCAAATTAATACGAGACAACTTATGAAAGTTATGGTCATTAGTCATTATAGAAGTCCTTTAAGAATAGGAACTTTTATGCATCGTTTACTATCCAATCATATAGAAACTCGAGGGCAGTAGCTCGACTATATTAAGAATTCTAACATCAAGAAGTGAATAAGAATCATAAACATGCTCGGAACTTATGAATAGAGTTACCCCAAAGCTCATATCGTATCTTACTTACATCTAGGACATGCCAAAAGAAAGAAGGGATAGGCTTTACATACCTTTAGCGTTTACTCGCAACACAACACGTATACGCTGCCCAATAGTACCTCAACCTATATTAAGACGTCAAGAACTACGGTTAAGCTACGAAGGAATTCAAAACGTATCCTAACGTTAATAACTCCTTTCTAGATAATTAGACAACGTTTCGCTTAGATTCAAACCAACCACATACAACCAAGCCAACATCACTAATCATACATTCAAGTATCAACCCGAGACTATTCAAACATGACTCGAGAACACTCCGGACAGCCCGTACAACACTCCAAAACAGCCCAACCAACACACAATACAACATATAATCTTCCAAGTTCAACAAGAATAACAACAACACATTCTTTTCTTCCAACTTCATGAACTATACCAACAACCACACGTTAACAACATCATTTACATAAATGCAACAAACTATATTAACATCATATTAACTTCTACAACAGCCCACAAACAATTACAACTCCAACTTGAACCATTAAATCCTTTCATTTTCATCATAAAATCCATAACAACAACAACCAAAATACCAAGTAAAATCAATTCACCATTTCATACACAAACAAATGTACCCTACACGGCCTCAACACCAACACACATAGTTCCATGAATTTCATTCATTTCTACACACTACAACACGTTCAAAACCACCCTTAATATATGCAAAAGAAAGTTAAACTTTACCTTAACACTTAACCCTTCTCAACTTGGCTAGAATTTGCAATTGAAAATGAACATTGTTCTTGTTGCCTTAATGAACACTTTCACATCACAATTACCTTCCAATTAGCTAGAACACCTTGAAGAATCAAATTTGATCAAAGCTTGAAAACTCCCTCAAAGTTTAGCCATGGCCGAGAGCCTTCTCTTTTTTCTATCTCTATGGTTTTCTAAGTTTGTGAAGATGAAAAATGGATTTCCTTAGTCATCAATTGACTTATATATGATGCCTATATGTTGGACACATGTCCCACTCATGGCTTGAGCCAATCAAATGTGGCCAAGCCATGGGTGGGGCCCACACGGCCACTTATGGCTTAATTAATGAATAATTAAATTTTAATCCCACTTAATAATCTAATCATGGTTAATTAATCCCTAATCTCCATTAATATTTCTATACCAAATAAAATTTATAAGCACTTGTGCATTAAAACAAAATCGGTAGGTTAAAAGTCTCTACCTCGGATCCCAAAATAGTCTGGTTGCGAGCTAAGATCCTTTTTCTCACACATACTACCTATGGATTTCCATGGTTACCGCCTCCAACCACCGCCACAAGTTCAATTCCTTCTGTTTGAAAAGGTATTGAAGGCTCTTATGATCCGTACAAATATCCACATAAACACCATATAAATAGTGTCTCCACATCTTTAGTGCATGAATAACTGCAGCCAACTCTAGGTCATAAGTCGGGTAGTTCTTCTCGTGTTTCCGTAACTGACTCGAAGCATAAGCTATTACTTTGCCATGCTGCATCAATACATAACCTAATCCAACATCTGAAGCATCACAAGAATAATATAGCCCTCCGATCCTTCGGGGAGTGTCACTATCCTTTTAACTCTTGAAAGCTGCGCTCACACGCATCTGTCCACTGAAACATAGCCAATTTCTGAGTTAGCTTCGTCAGTCGTGGCTGATGGAAGAAAATCCTTCTACAAAACTCCTATAGTAACCGGCCAACCCCAGGAAACTACGGACCTCTGTAGGCGTTGTAGGCCTCGACCAATCCTTTACATCTTCGGTCTTCTGAGTATCTACCCGAATACCATCAGCGGAAATAATATGACCGAGAAAAGTCATAGAATTCAGCCAAAATTCACATTTGGAGAATTTGGCATATAACTCCCGAGCTCGAAAAATTCCAAGAACAGTACACAAATGGTCTGCATGCTCCGCCTCTGATTGGGAATATACCAAAATGTTATCAATGATCACAATCACGAACTGATCTAGGAAAGGCCTGAATACATTATTCATCAAGTTCATGAATACCGCCGGAGTGTTGGTCAGTCCAAATGACATTACCCAAAACTCATAATGGATGTATCTCGTTCTGAAAGTTGTATTTGGAATGTCCTCTTCCTTTACCCTCACTTGATGATACCCCCATCTTAGATCTATGTTCGAGAACCATTTGGCACCTTGCAGTTGGTCGAATAAATCATCGATCCTTGGAAGGGGGTACTTATTTTTTATGGTCGCCTTGTTTAATTGCCTATAATCGATACCCATCCTTAAGGAACCATCTTTCTTCCTCACAAACAACACCAGCGCTCCCCACGGAGATGAACTAGTTTTAATAAAGCCTTTTTCAAGCAAAGCTTTCAGTTGCGCCTTTAACTCCTTTAATTCCGCAGGGGCCATTCGATAAGGAGGAATAGATATGGGCTTAGTATCCGGCAACACATCAATGGTAAACTCGATCTCCCGTTCTGGTGGAAGACCTGGGAGCTCATCTAGAAACACATCCGGAAACTCATTCACCACTGGAACAGATTGAAGAGTCGGCGGTTTCGCTTCTGTGTCTTGAACCCGGACTAAATGATAGATATAGCCTTTAGCAATCATCTTTCTTGCTTTGAGGTAGGAAATACATCTACCTCTCGGAGACTCTGTATTACCCCTCCATTCCAAAGACTGGTTCTCTCGAGAACTGAAATCGAACCACCTTTGTTCTACAATCAACGTTAGCATAGCAGGAGGCTAACCAATCCATGCCCATAATAACGTCAAAGTCTACCATTTTCAGCTCATGTAAATCAACCATAGTATGGCGGTTGCAAACTACAACCACACAACTCCTATATACTTGCTTAGCTACCACTGGTTCCCCTACCGATGTAGACACCTCAAAGGGTTTGATTGGCTCAGGTTTCATCCCAATACGATTAGCAACATAAGGAGTGATATATGACAAAGTAGACCCTGGATCAATTAATGCATACACATTATGAGAAGATACTGACAAAATACCTTTGACCACATCTGGGGAAGATTCAAAATCCTGCCGTCCCGCCAAAGGCATATATACTGTTTTGGGCCCCGCTTGAACTGGGTGCTCCTCCCCTACCTCTACAACTGTTATATCCCGTATTTTGAACAACGGGACGATATGAGTAAATTATGATAAGTTAGGAAAAGACTATTCCGGGACATGAAGTCGGGATCTTAACCACGGTTTTGTTCTAAAAGCATGAGTGACGAATGACCTTATTGGCATGAAAGGTATTGAGTAAACATTTGGGTCCAAAAATGAATAAGGAAAACTTGTGAATTATTGAAGTCCAAGGGCCAAAAGTGGCCGGCCAAGTAGCTTGTGGGCCATGGCCACATGGAATTCATTCCATATATGGTTAAATTAAGAGATGACTAAGTCATCTTTCATATTTGAACCTTGTAGAAATTTCAAGAAAACTTGAGGAAACAAGAGAGCAAAGTCACCACAAGAGAGAAAATCAAGTCCAAGAATTAGCCATAGAAAATTCGATTCTTGTAGCAAAACAACTAATTCAAGGGTGCTCGTTAACGTGGAATCGTTGTTTGGACCAACAAGCCATCCGTTTTCATCTTTTGGAGACTTGAGCCAAACGCGTGAGTGGAAGAATAAGGTAAGAATTACTTCTCTTCTTGTGTTGTGAAGGGTGCGTGCATGTTGAAGTATGTAAATATGAATGAAAATCATGGAAACTTAGGTGTGGGAGCCAAGTCAAGGTGATCATGGTGGATGCATGGCTTGTGGCCGTGCATGTGTGGTTGTGTGTAGGATTGATAGCTTGGGTTAGATGTAGCATGATTCTTTGTTGTTGTAATGTGTTGAACGAATGGAAACTACATATATATGTGCATGTGTTAAGGTGGCCGAATGTAGGCCATGGTTATGCCAAGGATGAACAAATGTTACTTAAGGCGTTAGTTGTTGTCGTATGCAGTTTTATATCATTAATGAACCTTTGAATGATCCACGTTTGGATTAGGAAGGTTGCGGGCTGTTCGGGGGTCGTGGTACGATTAATGAAAAATCGGTATTTAAGAAATGGCATGGCTAATGCACGGATTAGTAGTATAAAGTATAGAGTTCAAAAAAAGAAATGTGGAGTAGTGTTCTCGGGTTTGGAGTGAAATTCGGGAAGTTGGAATAATGTTTAGGCTATGCGAGATATTTTATGACTCGGCGTGTTCTCGTATATGGTTCGAATGGGTTCGAGTTGGTAATTGAATGTATGGACATTAATGCTAATTTGATTATATGAAGCTAGATGAATATTAATGTTGGAATGTATTGTAAATTGGAAATTGATATTGCCGTGTGGTTGTTGGTTTGATTGTTGTCAAATTTGGCCGAGCGTGAATCTCGGGGCCTATTTTCTCGGGGAAGTCACCGCCCAAATTTCCGTAGAATTATATGTTAGTTAGAAATGAGCTTCTAAATGTTTATGGTTGACGTTGGCATTTGTTGACGTTATGTAGATCTTGGAGGATTCGAGATATAGGTTTGATTTGGAATAGCGTCATGGCGCGAGCGAGGTATGTAAAGCTTAACCCTTCTTTCTTTTCGGCATGTCTTAGCTGTGTATAGCTACGACGAGCCTCGAGGGAATTCTATTCTTGAATCCAAGCTTAGATACGTACGTGTCTGATCCCAAAGATTGATTCATTGGTGTGTTCGATATAAGGGTCTTAAGTTTTCAAATAAATGAGTTTTCAAAAGACGTATGAAAATTTTGACTACAAAGAGGTCCCGAACTTCAAACGTCCGTAACTTTCGCATACGACCTCGAAACGCCCCAAAACATAATATGTAAGTTCATAAGGTATGACTCTCCCCTACCCCTCATAGTCGGGCTCGGATGGGGGTCGGCACCCGTCCGTGGGGCCCGCGGCCTTTCTATGCTACTTTTATGGATTTTTCGGAAAATGTAATATTAATTTCACTATGACTTTCTCATATGGATTTCTTATTTACTTAATGAGTATTGATTATGATTTTGATGCATATGATTTCTCACGACTCCGCTCGTGCTTATGGTTATTGCTTCGGCTCCGACCGGAACCCGGCCGGTTATGTTTCGCGCGCGTGATGATATATTCTGGTGTTATGCTGTGTTACGGTTCCCGAGACCTCGCCATAGGGCCGGGTTCCGTTTTTGGAGTTATGCTGTGATATGGCCTATGATATGTTGTGATGATGTGTTGTGTTCGGGGATACGGAGATTTGAAACCTTCTGGTGTGATGCTGTGTTATGGCGCCAACGACGGGCGGGCGACCATATTTTCTGTGCCCTATGCATGATTTGAATTTTGAAAATAAACATTTCGCATTTTGAAAAATATACCTACTTTCGGTACTCCTGTTTCGAGTGTGACTCAAATTTGTTTACTGTGTTTTCTGCTTTGCATACTCAGTACATATTTCGTAATGACCCCCTTTCTTCGGGGTCGCGTTTACGCCCGCGCGCGTACGCCTGTACAGGATCCGCCGTTGCAGGACACCATTCCGTCGTGTTGGGGAGCTCCTTCTATCCCGGAGCCCATATTTTGGTATATACTCGTTCGTTGCATCTGTATGTATTTGTTCAGGGGTACGGCGGGGCCCTGTCCCGTCATATGAGTCTGTTGGTCTGTATAGAGGTCTGTAGACGTATATGTGGGTTATGTGCCTATCCTGTACAGATGAGTTTGTAGGTTGTGTGTTTGGGCCAATGCGCCATATGATAGCCTCGCCGGCTTCCGATATGTACATATATATATATGGTTGAGTTCGAGATGTGTTTGAGACAGTTTGATTTTCGTATACGCGTAAGCCAGCTGTGTGTGTGATTTGAATTTGATGAGTGTGTTTGGGTGCCCAACTCGGGCACTAGTCACGGCCTGCGGGGTTGGGTCGTGACAACAACGACTTGTTGGAGTCTGGAAAGTTTGTCCAGGAGGGCCCACAGACGATGAAGAACCGCCACGATCTTGTGGTCGAACCTCACCTCTACCGCGCATCGAGGGGCAATCACGCATCATATGCCCAATTTGTCCGCAAGCATAACAAGCATTTGAGCCGTGGTAACACAGACCCAAATCTAATCTTCGGCACTGGCCGTATCGCGGAATAGGTGGTCTCTCCGATCAGAGCTCCTCCAAACTTAGTGCTCGCAAACCGAGGGTTGGCCGGCCACCGATCGGCTCGAATACCGGAATATTGTCGTTTCTCGCCCTCGCTCTATACTCGCTGCCAGCACCGAAAGATCTGGCCCTTTTACTGCCCCCCTGTCAGAATCACGTTCACCTTTCTGCGGCTGCTGCTGCTCCTCCAGGTTCTGGGCATGGGCCTGAATGCGAGCAATATCCATCCCATCCTGGAGTGAGGCCGTCAAGCAATCCTTAACCAAATGCGGCCCCAATCCACTCACGAATCGATGCACACGGTCTCCCTTGTCGGCTACCATGGCTGGGCCATACCTGGCCAAGGAATTATAATGGAGACCGTATTCCCGAGCGCTCATATTACACTACCTGAGATTCAAGAATTTGTCAGCTCGGGCCCGTCCAACTTCTGATGGAAGATAGTGTCGGAGAAAGGCGTCCACAAACTACTGCCATATTGAGGAAGGTGCATTTGCCCTCCGGGAAGACCTCCAGGTATTATACCAGTAGACAGCAACATCCCGCAGTCTATAAGAAGCCAGTTCAACCAACTCGGTTTCGAAGATGTATTATCCGTAACGTCCACAACATCTCGTGTATAAAGCCCTGTGGGTCTTCCTCCGGCTTCGACCTGTAGAATTCTGGAGGATTCGTGCTGATAAAATCGCGGGCTCTTGCACTCACTGCCCTATCACCTCGGCTCACACCTTGCCGCTAAGCCTGTGCAGCAACCAACTAGGTCAGCAACTGAATAGCTTTGTCATCTGCTGGCCCAAAGCTTCTGGCGGTGGAACTAGAGGTACAGGGGCTGGAGCTGAAGCCCTTTCATGCTCCTCAGGTAAGAGTGGAGTAGGAGAGGCCCAAGATGGAACCTCGTTATGCCATTCACCCTCTTCTACTTTCACCGGTTACTCCCGTTCAGTCCTTGTTTCGGCCACCGTCTTGCCCTTCTGGGCCGCTGTAACTCTCCTCTTCACAGGTATCGCTGAAATCATAACACACGATTAGGAAAGGGGGAGAACCTTATAACATGGCTCTATCGCACGATCTAATATAAGAAAGAAGGTCAATTATTCCTAAACTGCCCTGTAGCCTCCTTTTCATAAGTGTGGCGCGCTTCACACCCATAAACAGGACTCTACCGAACACGGCTCTTAGACACACCCTAGGACGAACTGCTCTGATACCACTTTTGTCACGATCCCGCTAGAGGCCATGACGGGTACCCAATATTAGCTTACCGAGAACCTCTAATCTAACATTCCTTTCTCACTACTAGGTCGGCCACAGGGATAATTTATGAATATCTCATTTAGCATAGGTATCAAAAGTTATACCCGCAATCATAAGTCAATAAGCTATACCAAAATATTATACAACAACAGGGATGGACAAAGTTATGAAACATCTATCCACATACATCTCAGGTTACGAGCCTCTAAATAAGATACATAAACCACAAGGACGGGCAGATTTCACTATGCCCGAGAATATACACAGGAGTAGTACCGATAGTCGTAGCTCCGTAACAACCGGAGCGTGCTCAAGATGCCGCTGATGGAGCTCCTAAGGATCAGACGCGCCAACCTGCTTACCTGCGGGAATGAACGCAACGTCCATAAAGAAAGGACTTCAAAGACAAACAGAGTACTGAATATGTAAGGAATGTATAACAACATATAAAGAGGCATAAAAAACATAAGAAGAGAGTATCAGAATCGCTGTCTTTTCAAAGTGAATCGGGGCATGCTCATCTTTACTGTTATATCCCGTGCTTTCGCATGTTTGGAAAATTTGAAACAGTTGCGACTTGTATGTCATAGGTCAGTACTCTGACCTTAATTAACATATCTACGTTGGTTATGGCAAAATATTGGCGCAAAGACATCGGAGAAGGCCAAGGGCAAAAATTGGAATAATGTTGCCTTGAAAGGAATAAGGCCATATTTTGATTTCATTTAGTACATATGTTGTTGCTTATGAAAAGTGTTGCCGCGGAAGTGTCGGGAAAGGCTAAGGTCGAAATTGGAATTTTGGAAATTGGTTTCGGGAATTACAAATTATGGTGCATAATTAATTGGGCTCAAAAAAATATAAGAAAAATGAGGCCCAAATGTATAGGGGTGGCCGGCCAAGTGCTTGGCCCAAGCCCAAGCATGTGATGATCATGTGCTTAATTAATAAGGGACCAATTATATATAAATACACATGATCATTCATTAAGAAGCTTCAAGAAAATTAAAACAAACCATGGAAGGCAAGGGAGAAGGCCTTCGGCCGAACTCCATGAAAGAAAAAAAAAATTTCCAAGTTCATCAATCTTGATCCAAAAATCTCCCTCTTCTCGAATTCTTAGTAAGTTCAAGACGCTCTTCGACGTGATACAATTGGTTTAGCAAAAGAGCGACGTTTGCGGCAAAGTTGAAATTTGAAAGAAAGGTATGAATTTCATGTCTTATGTTATGGAATAAATATATACGTTATAATGATTAGCATTGAACGAGAATTATGGATATTGTGTTGTGTGTGCATGGCCGTGTGTGTGGGGAGTGGTGTGTGTGTGGCCGTGAGTTATAGGGTAATCAAGGGAGGATGGATTTAAATTCATTTAGTTGGTTAGTTGTGTCGTTATGACGCTTACGACGTAAAGAAGTCTTGAATAACTCAAAAGAGCATTAAAATTGGTTGCATGTTATTATGGGAAATTATGTGATTTATATATATGATTTTCGTAATTATGAGAATGAGGTTATAAATATGAATTATGGTTATTGTTATTGAAATTGAAGAAAAACGAAATTTAGTTTTTGTCGCATTTGAAGAATTTTGAGGAATAGAAGAGGGGAAAACTTGAATTTATGA
>NW_026715844.1:0-18726 GCF_029784015.1 Lycium ferocissimum | reverse complement strand
CTCTCAAGGTGATGCTAAGCAATGTATTAAAACACAAATGATACGAAACCTTGCCAAAACATAACTCCAATTCCAATCCTTCAACAAACTTACTTCCGCCGATTCATTTAAATCCGAAACCTTAAGGTACACACTTAAAATTATTAAATACCCTCCTTAACATTGTAAGGGATTCATGTCCACTTTAGGCTTTCATTAACTTACATATAATGCAAACGACGTAAAATTTTCCAAGGTGTAACATTCTTCCCCCTTAAGAACATTCGTCCTCGAATGTTAGGCTCTTAGGGATTCTACAAAAATTTTGATAGAGTTTTCCCTGTAACTACACCACTACCAACCTGTCACAACAACCCAAAATATACAAAGCCACACAGGGTTACAACAATAACAACAATAATAGCCCCACACGACTAAGAAATCATAAAAAAAGCATTACGCACACAGAAGACAATGGTAGCTCTGTCCGAACCTCCTCTCGGGAGTGGAAAACAAATGTAGATGCTTGGACTTCATATCTTCTTGCCTTCCCAAGTCATTTCTTCCTTATTATTGTTTCTCCATAGAACCTTAACTGAAGTTACATCTTTAGTTCTTAGCCTCCGAACTTATCTATCTAGAATAGTAATGGGAACTTCTTCGTAGGATAATTTCTCGGTGACTTGGACATCATCTACGTACAATCCTAGAAGGGTCTCCAATGCACTTGTAAAGCATTGATACATGAAAAACTGGATGGACTGATTCTAAGCCTGACGGTCGATCTAACTCATAGGCCACCTGGCCCACTTTGCGTACAATCTTGTAAGGCCCAATATATCGAGGGCTAAGCTTACCCTTTTTACCAAATCTCATGACGCCTTTCATAGGTGACACCTTCAAGAATACCCAGTCACCAACTTGGAACTCTAAATCTCATCGGCGATTATCTGCATAAGGCTTCGACGACTGCGAGTCGTCAATAATCGACTGCGAATAAGCTTGACCTTCTTCTACCGCTTATTGATCAAATGGCCCTACTAATTTAATCTCCCACATCGAACCATCCAATTGGTAATCTACACTTTCGCCCGTATAAGGCCTCATACGGGGCCATCTAGATGCTTTGGAATGGTAACTATTGTTATATGCAAATTCAATGAGCGACAAACGATCGACCCAACTACCTCCGAAGTCTAACACACATGCCCATAGCATATCTTCGACTATCTGAATAGTACATTCAGCCTGTCTATTCGTCTGGGATGAAATGCTATGCTAAGACTCACCTGAGTCATCAAACTGTTTTGGAAAGACTTTCAGAAATTAGCTGTAAGCTGCGCTTCTCTATCAGAGATAATGGATACTGAAACACCATAGAGTCATACTATTTTCTTAATATAAAGCTTTGCATAATCTTCAGCTGAATACGTAATTCTGACAGGCAGAAAATGAGCTGATTTTGTAAGTCTATCCACAATTACCCATATGGAATCATACTTACACTGAGAACGAGGAAAACCTGTAATGAAATCCATATTAATTACTTCACATTTCCAAGTTGGAATCTCCATAGCTTGTAACAATCCACCAGGCTTCTGATGCTCAATCTTTACCAACTGACAATTAGGACATTGAGCTACGAATTCTGCTATATCTTTCCTTATTCCGTCCCACCAATAAATTGACTTAATATCATAATACATCTTCGTCGTTCCCGGATGAACAGAATAATTGGAACAGTGGGCTTCTCCCAAAGCCTGGCGGCGCAATTTTGCAACATCAAGAACACATAATCTGCCTCGATACCTGAGAACTCCATCTGCAGAAGTCTCAAATAGTGACTTTTTCTTTTGACGGTATGTATCTCTATAATGAACTAACATGGGATCTTCATACTGGCGCTCTTTTACCCTAACTACTAAAGATGAAACGGCTGAATCTTGAATAGCAATCCCCGTATTGCCCGAGTCCAATAATCAAACTCCTAGGCCAACTAACTGCTGAAGTTCACGAGCTAACTCTCTCTTCTCTGGCTGAACATCACATAAGCTAACCATGGATCTATCACTAAAAGCATCAGCTATGACGTTCGCCTTCCCTGGATGATACAAAATGCTCTCATAATTTTTCAATAGCTCAAACCATCACCTTTGCCACAAATTCAACTCCTTCAGCTTAAAAATACACTAGAGGATCTTATGGTCTGTATAAATATCAACATGAACGCCATACAAATAGTTCCTCCACATCTTTAATGCATGAATCACCGCAGCCAACTCTAGATCATGGGTTGGATAGTTCTGCTCATGTTTCCATAACTGTCTTGAAGCATAGGCAACAACTTTACCATGCTGCATCAATACACAATCTAGTCCAACACCTGAGGCATCGCAATAGATAACATAGCCTTCCGATCCTTCTAGAAGTATCAGAACCGGGGCGGAAGTCAATCTATTATTCAACACCTGACAACTGCGCTCCTAAGCATTCGTCTATTGAAATTTTGCTGATTTCTGAGTCAACTTCGTCAATGGTGCAGAGATAGAAGAAAAACCTTCTATAAATCTTCTGTAATATCCTGCCAAGCCCAGAAAACTACGCACTTCAGTAGGTATTGTAGGTCTCGGCCAAGTGTTCACAGCTTCAATCCTTGGAAGTGGATATTTATTCTTTATTGTCACCTTATTCAGTTGTTTGTAGTCGATACACATTCGCAACGAGCCATCTTTATTTTTTATAAATAACACTGGTGCCCCCCATGGCGATGAACTCGTCCTGGTAAAGACTTTCTCTAATAGATCCTTCAGTTGCTCCTTCAACTCTCTCAATTCAGCAGGTGCCATTTGATAAGGTGGAATAGATATTGGCCTAGTATATATCCGGTAGCACATCAATGGCAAAATCAATCTCCTGCTTCGGTGGAAGACTTGGAAGCTCATCTGGGAATACATCCGGGAACTCATTAACTACTGGGACAGACTAAAGAGCCGGCGGCTTTGCTTCTATATTTTGAACCCGGACTAAATGACAAATGCAACCTTTAGCAATCATCTTCCTTTCCTTAATATAGGAAATAAACCTACCTCTTGAAGACGCTGTATTACCCATTTCATTGTGGAAATGATTCTCCCAAAAATTGGAAACGAGCCATCTTCGTTCTACAATCCACATTGTCATAACAAGAACCGAACCAATCCATACCTATAATACCATCAAAATCTACCATACCTAGCTCAATCAAATCAGCCATGTTATGATCACAAACTACAACTACACAATTTCTATACACTCGTCTAGCTATCACTGGGTCACCAACAGGTGTAGATACCTAAAAAGGTTTAAATGACTCAGGTTTCACCTCAAACCGATCGGCAATATAAGGAGTAACATACGACTATTACACCCCTCATTTTCGTGGTTGTAGAACTTATAATTTTCTAGTTGGGTATGCCTTGGGAATTGAGACCCGAGCCCAAATTTTAGAGATAGAAAGTGTCCTACCCCATGTGCAATAGTACAAGTAGGAATTCCTATTGAACTACGGGGTTAGAAGTTGAACGAATCGAATCGACGCAATCTGAACAAAATTGGAAAAGTCTGTCGACACCGGTTAAGATGGACGGATCGTCGAACCTGTCAACGAGCCGTCGTTGTACGGCATCGACAGGGTTCCACAACCCTGCATTCTGCAGGCACAGGTCGACGAGCACATCGACGGACCGTTGACACGTCGACGGGTCGTCGACCCGCTCGTCGAACTGGACCACTGAAGCATTTAATTCTCCGAGTATAAATACGTGGTCCATGACTTTATGTCTTATTTATCTCATTCTCAGATTAAAAAATAGTAATATTTTGCTCTCCCAACCTTTATGGCATAGTAGTGAAGATTTGACAAGACCTAGACCCCGTAAACCCGAGTTATGAAGAAGAAGGTTGTTTCTAGGGTTTCTCCAAGAATGGGAAGCTTAGGGAGTTGAAGTTAAAGTGATTCTTGGGATTCTTGACCCCTCAAGGTATGTAAATGATTCCTACCCTTGTATTTTGAGTTTGCTATCAAGAGCTTTAATGATTCCTACCCTTTTTTTTGGCATGATCCTATGATAGGAACCGATAAACAAGTAAGAGAGTTTCCATATTACTCTATTCTTATAAGTACTAAGAGAAATACAGTTTTGATGTTCTCGTAGCCCGGCTATGGTATTTTTCCCATATACAGATCTTATGATTTCCTATCCTAGTAGTATGAGTTCAGTAAGGCCCATGAGAGGCAAACTATCATTTTATTGTTTGAGAATCCAGTCATTCGCTTACTGTACTACGCATTTACTTCCCGATTCTCGGGGTATGAGTGAAAGGCGCACTTGACAGGGGGTGAAGGTGTGACCTGTGATACTACGTTCTATGTAAGAAAGGCACACTTGACAGGGGCTGAAGGTGTGGCCTATGAGTGGTCCATGAGTGGCTTATGATGTTGGAGTACATACATGAGAAAGGCACACCTGACACAGGGTGAAGGTGTGGCCCGTGATGTGACAATGAGGTGTGTACCTACTAGATATATATATATATATATATATATATATATATATATATATATGCATGTCCATACTTCCCGACATACGGATTCGGTCGGTGCGAACGGATACTAGTTCATACGGTTATGCGCGATAATCATTTCCATGAGATCGGATTTATGATTTCTATACATATATACATGTTGTCTTTATGCTTCCCTATATTCGAGTACATTATCCGTGACTCCCCGTTGTTGTATATAGATGCCCCGCGAGTACGGTAGAGCGGAGGTGGTCCCGGCTTAGTAGACCCTTATCCCGATGGCGATCGATGCACTCCATTAGATCCGGAGTTGCAGTCTATTTTGGTAGGCCATTCTTTTGAGATGTATATAGATGGGTACAACGGGGCCCTGTCCCGTCCTTTCTACAGCTTCCGTTCCAGTAGAGATCTGTAGACAGTTATATGTAGTAGTCAGACGTTGTAGCCTTGTCGGCTTATATTCTTTTATGTACAGTATATATAGCAGCCTAGCCAGCTTGCACTGTTCTTCCGCATGTTGTGTATATATATATACAGGTTGTACAGAGTTCGGATGTTTCCTCTTTATGAGATTAGTTTGTGCCATTATGGGCTATTGATGTTCAGTATGTTTCAGATAAGTGTTTAAGGGTGTTTGGTCACTAGAGGTCAGACCCCTTGTCACGGCTCATCGGTTTGGGTCGTGGCAGAAGTGGTATCAGAGCTACGATTCCGTCCTAGGGTTGTCTACAGATCGTGTCTAGTAGAGTCTTGTCCATGGGCGTGTTGTGCACCACACTTATAAACAGGAGGCTACAGGACATTTAGGATGATGTCATTCTTTCTCTCCTAGATTGTGTGATAGAGCCATGTGTTAGGCGTTCGCTTTTTGATGAATTGTTATGATTTCAGGAATGCCTCCCAAGAAAGCTACAGCTGCCCAGAAAGGTAAGAAAGCCACAGGAGAGGCCACTAGCCGTACTCGGCAGGCCACTAGGGCTCAGGATGTGATTCAGAGTGAGAGCCCATCTGAGACATCGCATACACCGTCTCCAGCACTCGTCCCAGTTCCTCAGCCAAATGCACTAGGCTAGGATGTGCGGGATGCTGTACAGTTATTGACCAGATTAATAGTCGCTTAGGCTCAGCGGCAGGGAGCTGGTAGTTCGAGAGTTAAGACTTTCCTTGAGTTAGATCCTCCGAATTTTTCGGTGATAAAAGCGAAATATGGATCCCCGAGATTTTATTGATGGTATACGAGAGGACCTTGGGGGTTATGCATGCAAGTGAGGTTGAGTCGGTGGGTTAGGCAGAGATATAGACTTCGTGATATTGCAATACAGTGGCATCAGACTTGGGAGTTATCTAGGGGAGAGAATGCCCCTCCAGCTGTGTGGCAAGAGTTCGCAGATGCTTTTATCCACCATTATTTACCTCCACGAGGTCGAGCGAGCCCGGAAAACAGAATTTTTTACGTATTGAGCGGGGGCGACGCATGGTGTCCCGGAAGTACTGTGTGTATTTCGATTCTATGGCTAGCTATGCCCCCAGCCAAGGTGGGCGAGATGGAGGACGAGTTCACGGGTTTGTGGCAGTTTGGCAACATTTGATAGATGTACGACGTTCTTTGCATTATAGCCTGTGTATGGATATCTCCGCTCTCGAGCATATGCGTAGAATTTGGAAGATCGGCCAGCGTCGAGAGGGGTAGAGCGTGACCGTGACCGAGGCCATGGTAAGAGGGCTGGAGATCTTTCGACATTGGAAGTGAGATCTAGGGAAGGACGAGAGCGGCGGCATTCCCGGTGTTCCTATCATTCGGTGGGGAGTGCACCTCCACGATTTTCGAGCCGAGGTTTGATCGGTGCTTCTTATTTCGGAGCGGCCCCGAGTTGGAGCATCGAGGCTCCCGATCTGGCACACGATCATGCCGGATGAGGCCACCCTTACCGGTGTGCCCGGTGTGGTAGGTTACATGTCGGGCGATGGATTGGGATCGAATGCACATTATTCTTGTGGTGACAGGTCATATGATGAGGAATTATCTCGTTAGGAGGTGGCATGGGCACTAATGCACCGCCTACGGGGTCTATAGCTGGTTTTCTTCTTCAGAGAGTGCGCCCTTCGGGAGTAAGCTTTTCGATCAATACCGAGGATGAGGTAGAGGAAGAGTGAAGCGTCCGGTTAGCGGTCCTCGGACCGCGTGCGTCCATTGGCTGGTAGAACGGGACCGCGAGACGTCTCCTGATGTTGTTACATGTATATTATCGATTTCCTCCCATGATATTTATGCACTGATTGATCCAGGTTCCACCTTATCATATGTTACTCCATTTGTCGCTGGTAAGTTTGGGATAGAGCCCAAGTCGATTAAACCATTTGAGGTGTCTCACGCCGGGCAATTCGATGGCATGCTTAGGGCGAGTATATCGGGATTGTGTTGTTATAGTTTGTGACCGCCACACGTAGCGCATTTGATTGAGCTAAATATGATTGATTTCGACGTTATTATGGGAATGGATTGGTTGGCTTCCTGTTATGCAAATATTGATTGCAGAACAAAATAGTTCGATTTCAGTTTCCTAGCGAGCCAGTCCTAGAGTGGAAGGGTAATGCTGCTTCACCGAGGGGCAGGTTTATTTCCTACATTAAGGCAGAGAAGATGATCAGGAAAGGGTATGTTTTTCACCTAGTTCGAGTTCAAGATGTGCAAGCAGAGTCGCCGACTATTCAGTCTGTCCCTGTGGTTAATGAGTTCCCCGAAGTGTTTCCAGATGAGCTTCCAGGCATTCCCCTAGAGAGGTAGATTGACTTTTCTATTCACCTATTGCCAGACACTCAGCCAATATCTATTCCTCCTTATAGGATGGTGTTACACCTCGAAATATTTTTCGTTCATGCACAGTGAATAGACTAACGAAGGGCATGAAGTATACGATGTTTCAATAAGTAAGAAATAGCATTTGATGATCCTAATTGAGATTTCGAAGGCATTCGAGGTAATAGAAGAAAGTTTGCCAAGAAAGGCAAGGCATACGTTATGTATCGGAAAGGATTTATGAGTAACGAATTAATAATGACTTAATGATGTTTTGGAGAAGAGCTATAACGTCCTTAGATTTTTTTTAATGAGGTGTTAAATAAGTGTTCGAAGGTTCCATAAGGATTGGGGATCAAACGAGTCGACGAGAACGAGATTCGAAAAAGCGTGATTGTACGGTCCACTATACGGACCGTATAAAAGATACTGGCCGTATGTATGGCCGTATAACCTATCCAGAGAAGAGCCTCCACTGGAACCATTATACGGTCACACATATGGACCGTATAAATTGTACGGACCGTATGTGTGTCCATATAAATGTGTCGGGACAGCATTTTGAGTTTTAAATAAGGGACCCAAGTTCATTATTTTCATTTCCCATCTTTTCATTTTCCTCTCCTCACCTCAAGAACTCTCTAGAACACTCTCCATACTTCCCATACAAGAATCCAAGAGAAATTGATGATCAACTTCATCAAACTAACAAAAATCAAGTGTATGAAACACATTAAAGTTCATCCAAGCCAAGGAATTCCAATGGAAGTGAACTAGGGTTTTGGTGCAAGAGAAGTATTTCCACTCAAGGCTTGTTCCTACACTATCTAAGGTAAGTTTTATGATCTTTCCATGTTGTTTAGGGTAATGAGAGGTTGAAAGACTTAGATGATGGAAGGAGATAGAAAATGGGTCACAAAGATAAGAATAATGAGATTGTGAATAGTAGTTTGGAATGAGTCATGAATATTGATATGTTGTGATTGTAAGTATGTTATGAATGACATTTAGAACATGGGATAAGCATTACATGTGAGAGAAAGTAATAGTGAACTATGACCATGATTATGGAGGAATTGAAGTGAAATTGTGAAATGTGGATAATGTAGATGAATGATGATTGTTGCCTATCATATTGTGAATGTTGTTATGGATGTTTGGGAGTCGATATGTGATATAAGGAAAGTGGTATAAACAAAGGAAATGCTACCCAATTTTTCCTAGCTTTAGTAAGCACGTTCATATAACCGATTAGCTAATGTTAATACGAACTCTCTTGAAGGTAGAAACGCGAGCATTGAAGGAGAATGATCAAGCGATAGAATAGCTAAACGAAAAGGTATGTAAGGCTAGTCCTTTCTTTCTAAGGCATGACTCTATGGTATGAATCTTCCTATCTTTTTATGACTTCTCTACATTTATGTATATACCGGAAATGATGAGTCTACGTTATAAAGAGCTCTCATGAGATAAAGTTAAGAGATATGTTATGAATATGATGATGAGCCCAAGTCTAGAGACCCTAAAGCTCATGATATGATATTATTACAAAGCTAATGACCTTCATACGATTCTTTGATATTATTCCTTGTTGCTAGACCCACCTTATGATGCTAGTCCTTTCTTTCTAAGGCATGCCTCCTATGGCATGAATCTTCCCATTTTCCCATGATCTTCCTACATAACGGAAATTATGAGTCCATGACTATAAGGAGCTACTTATGTATAAGATAAAGAAAAGAGATAAGACACGAGTATGATAATGGATGATGATGATGAGTTTAAGTCTAAAGAATCCTAAAGTGAGATATGCTGCACATGAAGTTAATGATTCTAAGTATGGTTCCATTGATGCTTTTTTTTATTGTGTACACTCACCTTAAAACGTTAGTCCCTTCAAGGTGAGATATGATGATTATGATTACTCCATAATGTAATCGGGGGTCCACGACCTCGTGTCACCCCGACATCGCCATAGTTGCCTTCAATGTTCTAATGTATGCTTTAATGATAGATGTATGATAATGCTAAGGATGATGTTGATTTCATTTATGTATTTTTATGTATATGTATGTATGTATGTATAGCACTCTCACTGCTCAGTATGGATAGCATCGAGTGCCGAAAGGGCCGAGTACGGATCGCATCGAGTCCCGGAAGGGCTGAGGATGGATAGCATCGAGTCCCGGAAGGGCCAAGTACGGATAGCATCGAGTCTCGGGAGGGCCGAGTACGGATATTATCGAGTCCCGAAAGGGCCGAGTACGGGTGATACCGAGCCTATATGGCCGGGTACGTGGCTGTACTGCATTGTAAGTTATTGCATATGTAAGCATGTGGATGTAACAAGTGTATCTTTAGGAGAATAAACTGGTAAGTACGTATGACGAATGTTTAAAAAGTATTATGAGAAATGAACAGTTCTTTTATCTTATGCTATCCCTCATGCTCTTATCATGTTATTAACCACGCCTTACATACTCAGTACATTGCTCGTACTGACGTCCGTTTTCTTTGGACATTGTGTTCATGCCCACAGGTAGACAGGGAGGCGACCCAGGTTCATAGGAGCTACTAGCAGACTTTGAGGGCACTCTGTCACACCCCGATCTCACTAGGGTGTGATGGGCACCCGACCCCACGACCGGAGCCGAGCGAACCCACTGACTCTTCCTACGTACTAATTTTTTTTTGAAATCTCTACGTCAAGTATACATAACAAGGCTGTTGAAATATTCTTTTGTTGCTTTAGAATCAAATAAAATATGTAACTATACAGAACTTGTATCGCGACAAGACAACCGACTCCCGAAACCCACGACTCGTCTCGCAAAGTCTCTAACCGTAATCGTAACCTGGCACGTGTGTTCTGACTCGGCTACACTCCAGGCCAAATGGAGCTTGCCAACTTTGCTGGAACATCTTCTATTTTAACTTCGATCCGTCTGGGTGTACCTGCGTGGCATGAACGCAGCCCCCGAAGAAGAGGGGTCAGTACGAGCAAAGTACTGAGTATGTAAGACATGAATAATAATACGAATAGGAACATAAGTATGAACAACAATATCATGGGATTATGAAATCTGTGATGAGATCAGTGGATAACCTGTACTCCTGAAAGGTAACTGCATAGAAACATAGAGCACATCATAGGTTGACAGAAATCTGTACATGTGCGTGCCGCTGAGGGCGGATACCATGCATGCCTAGTTTTCCTTTCTTTTCGAACACGGTATTTATTAATCTTGTACATAGAAAACAGTTACTTTTCGGAAAAACGGTACTTTTTGCTTGCGATTCTGAGGGCCGAATTCATCGGCTCTCCCACCCCCTCCCCAACGTTGTCCCAAGTATATCGGATATATATATATATATATATCACGGAACGTACGCCGCGTGCGGCTCTCCCATAAATCCCGCGTCCGGCATCCCGCGTCCGGGATGATAAGCCACGGTGAATCGGTGGACACGGTTGCCCTCCCCCATTCCCCACATATACGGTGTATACAAGTACATTCATCAATATCAGGTATTATATATATATATATATATATCATATAAACAATTAAACGACATGCATGGGAGCCCAAGGAAAAGTCACGTAACGCTATCGGAGTGACGTAAGGTCGGTAACCTCCGATTTTATTATGAAATGATCATGGGCGCTTTATCTCACCTTAGAAGGAACTAGTAGTAAGGCGAGACAATTAATGGAAAGCAATATCATGAGAAAGTACAACGTAGGATCATAGGGCATCGTTCGTGTACTTAGAATCTTTAAAGGAAAACACTATTCATGAGTAGAGCGAGGATTCAAGAAATAGTTTAACGTTCTCATCTCGGCACTGGAATCATAGACTTGGAACCTTTATTCATAGAATCATCATTTTTTTTCATCATAGAGTCATAGTCGTCGTCTTAGTCATTAAGGCTTGCAATATTGTAAAACTTAGTTTTTGGAGAAAAACGAGTATTTTGGAAAACACTTGTAAACTTTTAGGAAGGAAAATCATGTTTTGGAATCGAGGGATTTGTAAAAACAATTATTATTTAGTAGTCAGAGTAATAACCAAAAACTTTCCTTAACTATAGAATGAAAGTAAGTCAATGGGTCAATAAGAGAGAGTTCGGGAATAGTGGGCCCACCTCGAGTCAAATGAGGCGGCATATCAAATTTACGTATATTACGATTCATAGCGTCACTTGAGAGGGTCTTAGGATAATCGAACCCTATTTGTGTAAGTTACGATGTTTGAGAAGTTTTTCCAACATTTCATGCAAGTTCTAATTCAATTCTCTTTGAATGAATAGTAACTAGTTTTCAATCTCGGATTTCTAGAGTTATGGAAGTCTCCGAGGCGCGAAATCAAGCTTATACATCTAGGACATGCCAAAGAAAGAAAGTAAGGTCTTACATACCTTTTTCCGCTTCTTACGCTCCTCCAAATCCAAGCTCCAAGTTCGCCAGAATCTACATATTGGTCACATTTACCAAATGGTGATTAGAACCTTTAGAGGTTTCATCTTGAATTGACACTTGCCCACAGAAATTTCGGCAGCATTTCCCCTGTAAATGCGCCATCCCACCAAGTTCAACTTGGCCAATTATCAACAACAACCCGAGAATGGAACTCGCCACAATATCAACAACAATGCCAACAATCTTACTAACAACATTCCATTCATATTCAATTCAATTCGATTCAATTTACATAATGTTCCAACAACTTAATCTACATACTACTTCATCCAATACCTTCCAATTTCAACAAAACAATAACGACTTAATTCTTCCTTTCAAACTCATAAACTATATCAACAATTCCATACATTTATAACATTACTTCCATGAATTCAAGAAAGCATATTAAAATCATGTTAGCTTCCAAATCAGCCCACACAACACCACAACTTTAACTTAAGTCATCAAACATTCATTTTACACCATGAAATTCACCACCACGACAAGCAAAATACTAAATGATGTTAGTTCATTTCTTGCATATCAAATAGCCCCTACACGGCCTAGTCTTCAACATGCAAAATTTCCATGAAGTCCATTCATTTCTACATGCCAAACATACACAAACCATCTATAATACATACTCCAAACATGCTAAATAAATTAGTTTTTCACTTCTATATTTTGCCACATATACACGGCCACACCATGCTATACCATAATTTCATAAACTTCATTCCTTTCTACATATCACAACATACATAAACACCTATAAAACACATAGAGAAGATCAAACCTCACCTTATTTCCTTCACCCTTTTCCTCTCGGCTAGGACAAATTTTGTAAGGAGGAATGCTTTTCTTGCTCCAACACTTATTCCACGTCGACGAGGGCCTTCCAATTGGCATGAAAGCTTGAAGAAAACAATTTTCATCACCAAGCTTATGGGGCTGGTTCGGCCAGCCCCTCTCTAGCCGAGTTTCTCCTTCTTTTTTTCTCTCCAACTCTCTTGAATTCTCTAGAACTAAAATGATGAATTGGTCCCTTTTTCATGACTTGGCCATTTATATATATTTACATAGCACATGACCAAGCACATGGCCAAGCACATGGCCGGTCATGTGCATGTATTTTCTCTCAAATTTTTTTCAAATTTTCTAGATTTTTCTTTCCCTCCAAGTTTCTTCAAACTTCTTGAAATTTCCAAGTCATCAAAGATGACTAATTAATTGGGCTTGGTCCATAATTAAATTGGGCCTAGTCATCCCTTGCCCACACACACATACTCAACTTCACAAATATATAATATACACTTGTGCCATTTCATGAAATTGTCTTCCAACTTTTGGCCTCCAATTCTTCCTTATTCCGAATTTATCCTTAACGCTCCATTCCAATACAAAGGATGAATAAACAACTTTACGCATTCTAAAAAGAATTTTAACCTTGTCCTTAGCTTCCCGACATTAACTCGGAATATTCAAATGTGCAAAGTGCGAGGTGTAACACACTCCATTGTTCCGGAGGTGCCATCGATTTATTATTTTGTGTACATATATGTTTTGGGCACGACGGGGTCCTGTCCCGTCCATATGTCTAGTACTCTAGTAGAGGCTCGTAGATACGTATGTGTGGGTAGTATGGTCTCACGATTTCCCACGTGTATATATGTATTATTTTGATAGACAAAGGGCTTATGTATATAAAGGTAAATATGTTTCAAACGAAAATGGTTTTCCTACGATTATAAGCATAAGAAATACGTCTGTACGCAGAATGAGTAATAGAACGAGTGGTGCTCGGTGGTTAACTCCTGTGTAATCCGTCATGGCCCTAGCCGGCCGTGACAAAAGAGGTATCGTGAGTGATTCGACCCCTAGGAAGTGTCTACGAGCCGTGTCCAGTAGAGTCTGATTTATGGGTGTGTTACGCGCCACATCTATAAACAGGAGGCTACAGGGCATTTAGGATGGTTACTCTTCTTTCATATCTAAGATCGTTCGATAGAGCTAAGTCATAGGAAATGAGATTTCTTATACTAACCCTTGATTTCGGCGAAGAACGGTATCGACGAGAGAAAGTGATGGATGATATTGAAAGTTGCAGAGGTAAGTCACTTCGTTGAGGCTATGTTATCAGAATATATGTATATATATATATATATATATATATATATATATATATATATATATTTATATGATAATGAATTGATTGTCATGAGGTAAGTCGATGCTCGTACGCAGGAATTGATTAAATGCATCTTTTGATGATAAGTTCGAGTTAAAAGTTGTGAACTAAACAAATTTAATGACTCAAGACAAAGGTAAGCAACGACACGAAAGGATGAATGTGGGTAAGGTAAGAATATTGAGGTATGATTGAAATGCAAAGCTGGAGAATGGAAGGGAAAGTAAATAAAAAGGCATAACGAGGAGATCGCTAAAGGATCAAGTATATCTGTGTGTGTGATATATGAGGTAAGTTTCGACATCCTTGTATTTACTTGACATTGGGAGCCCTGTGTGGCTGAGATATGTTGTGAACATACACCTTTAACCCGGAGGCGTTGTTGGTATTTGCCGCGCACGTGTTTTGGATAGTAAGAAATATAGGAAACTCGCCAAAAATTTCCCAGAATTTAAAAGGAGATAGGATGTAAGCTTGTAACATGTCCTAACGGGAAAAAAGGTGTTGGGTAAAAAGTGGAAGGACGGGATTAAGCTAGAAGTATCGTTGACAACTACAAGAGATGAGTTAAATGTTGTTGAATTGATAGCAACGGTAATTATGAGATCATCATTGATATGGTAAAAAGATATACTAGAGTAAATTAGGGAGGATCGGTAGTACTAAAACATGACATAGAAAGAGAAATGGGTAACTTCAATAGAGTGTGATACGAGAGTAATTGATGGATAAGACAAGTAAGATGACAAGTTTATAAGCAAAATAGAGTAACAACATGATTGAGACGTGGGGTATGAAGTATGAAGGATTATAACGAATGTGGATACACTGAAAAGACAACTCATGAGGTGAGTATAATAGAGGTGATTAGAAAGAATAACGAAAAGTTAAGTACGCCTACTCCACGCAGGTTTATTCCATTTTATACGCGTGCTTGCGAACGAGATTAAGAAGTGGCACTCTATAGAGATGGTTATGATCAGGATATAATGAGGACATAGCAAGAACTGTGATACAAATTAAGTAAAGTATAGCGAAGAAACGACTGAAGATGCGGCATGTTCTATACGAATAATGAACGAATGCAAGTGTGAAATTAATTAGCGAGCCATGGGGAAGTAGATAAGAAAGCTTATAAGACCATATTGAGGGAAGAATCCATCATAGAGGGGTCGTAATGACAAAAAGGAGAAGGTCAACTTGAAAAAGAAGTTAGAGGAAAGTGATACGGTAAAGTAGTAGCAGTTCGTGATTTGTATAATCGAGAGCAAGAGTGATGACTTTGGCTGGATGTAAAAGACCAAGACTATGGGAAGATGAATAACGAAATAGAACGACTGTTAGGAAGAGGATCAACATAATAAGGATGAGAGGGGATGATTAGAATGAACAAAATAAGTTATGGAAGCGAAGAATGGGTTGTATAGAAGTAACACATTTTAAAGGACAAAGTGGTGCTAAGCTAAGAATAGGGTTCATTGTGCGAGGAATAAAGGATTGATTATCGAACGGGAGGTAATAAGATAAATTGAGGAAGAAAGAATGTAAAGGAATAAGTACGGGTATAGAAAGAAAAGGAAATATGCGAATTATGCGCGCTTAAGAAGTAGCCGTATTATGAGAAAAGGAAGATGCATCTCTTACGAATATCCTATACTAAGACAGAGTGAGTAAAGTATATATAAAGGAATAAGTTGGGAGAAGTTTAACGTACGACGATAAAGCGATAAAGCCAGGCGATCATCAACGACAAATACGATATGATCATGATTGGTTTGAAATCAATGTTGAGTACAACACGAGGGTAGAACAAAGATGAGGCATAAAAAGGTATTAGTTGCGCAGAGACATAGATCCTTCAAAACGAAGATGGCGGGTTTAAGGAGATGACGCTATAAGTGAACTCGAGTATCGAAGAATGGGATAAGTGACATTACATGGGTGGTATGGATAGCTAGATATACTACTATTTCGAGTATCCTACGGGACGGGTTATTACTTGGAGCAGACGTAGACATTGACTCAGAACTAACGGTTGAGCTAAGCAAAACACATCCTTGTTTGAATTGCGATGTCGGTTGTATTACTTGATTACAAAAACTGTGAAATGAGTATTTTAAGATTTCACACATGAATTACCGTGGCCATAAAGTATGGGAAATGACATGAATATGAGGCGGTATAACGAGGGAATTGAGGAAAAGGATATATGAATTCAAGATTTGAAAGTGCGGAAACGGATTATATAATGATAGAAGTAAGACCCTTAAAGGGGGGGAAGGATAGAGGAAAATACCGGATATACGATTAAAATGATGAATCTTAAGATGTGATAGATATATGACTCTAAAAACGAAAAGTGAGAGTTATGCGGAAAGGAGTCTAATAGCTAGTGAATAAATGAACAAGAATTGAGCGGGTATGCGAGGATCAGACTAAATCATTCGTGAAGGCCTTGAACAGCGTGACATTGAGAGCAAATAACTCAAGGATATTGTAAAAGATATCGATTCTATACTAGAATAGAGGCAAAGGCACTAACGGTAGAGTCGTTGTTAATGATATTGCTATTTATAAGTGACGATTAAGAAGGGACCTAAAGTTTTCTATAGTAGGACATAAGATGTGATAATCAAGGGACAAATAAAAGAAAGGAAAGAGTATGATGAGATAAGTTACTACAGATAGGCAAAAGAGTTTTGATATGTATGACACCGAGCCTTGTCATGGCCGGGTATGCGAAACCACCGAACCTTCAAGGTCGGGTATGCCATGGATATGAATATGGACATGAATATGTATACGAATATGGATATGAATACGGATACAAATATGGATACGGATATGGATATAAGTATATGTATAGATATGTATGTACACGAATCACGCATGAACGGTTATGCAACTTGCAAGTATTTACATGTCGCAAATGAAACCAATTGGGTACTTAAAAAGAGGAGCAAGAGGTAAGCAAGAATAGTGTGGTCATGATACTCCTAGTCATATTAGGAAAGTGACTCGGCTTATATCTCTTGAAAGGATATTTCTGAGGAATCGGGGAAGTATTGCACCCGAGAGTCATTACTAAGAAGAAAACTCATTTTCAACTATTCAAAGGGAATATTATAGATAGTGTGTGCTAGAGGACTAAACTGAAGGCTCCCAAAAGAGGTTCGAAGATGAAACGTTGTTGCCCGCATTATGCAATGCAATACTTTACTTTTAATGCTTTTGGTTGTGTGTGGCCATACCGTAGGTTGTGATATTGTAGCCCCGAGTAGCGGTGTATTTTGGACCATTGTGACATTTGTGATGGTAGTGTTATATTAGAGGGGAACTGCGAAGCAGATTTTTGTAGAATCCCCAATAGCCTAACATTCGAGGACGAATGTTTTTAAAGGGGGGAAGAATGTTACACCTCGAAAAAAATTTCGTTCATACACAGTGAATAGACTAACGAAGGGCACAAAGTATACGATGTTTCGATAAGTAAGAAATAGCATTTGATGATCCTAATTCTGATTTCGAAGGCATTCGAGGTAATAGAAGAAAGTTTGCCAAGAAAGGCAAGGCATACGTTATGTATCGGAAAGGATTTATGAGTAACGAATTAATAATGACTTAATGATGTTTTGGAGAAGAGCTATAACGTCCCTTAGATTGTTAATGAGGTGTTAAACAAGTGTTAAGAAGGTTCCATAAGGATTGGGGATCAAACGAGTCGACGAGAACAAGATTCGAAAAACTATGGATTGTACGATCCACTATACGGACCGTATAAATTATATTGGCCGTATGTATGGCCGTATAACCTGTCTAGAGAAGAGCCTCCACTGGAACCATTATACGGTCACACATACTGTCACGACCTAACCGGAGGGCCGCGATGAGCACCCGGTGCTAGCCTACCCGAGCACCCGGTGCTAGCCTACCCGGGCACCCCTTAACAAACTTATGCATCATATCTAGGCGAGCCACATAGTCAAATCATGCTTTTCATTCATCATCAATCTAATCTCATTGGGCAACAACACATCTATATCATCATTAACACTATGCCCATATAAATGTACATAAGCCGACAAGGCTATCAACATAATATCCCAAAATATAGGCCGACAAGACCAAACATATCCAACCATATACACATGTCTACGAGCCTCTAAGAAGAATACGTCATAACATAACATATGGGCGGGACAGGACCCCGCCGTGCCTATAAATATGTGCACAAAAGAATCTATACCAAAAAGGCGCCGGTTCAATGGAGCTCCGCTATGTAGTCCCCGAGAAATCTAGCTATGGATCAAGTACATCTCCCTGGCCACTGGCGGGCAAGATGCAGCGTCCACAAACAAAAGGACGTCGATGCACGAAGAATGTACCGAGTATGTAAAGCATGATCAATATCAATGTGAAAGCATAATAGATAACATATGAAATAGCATAAGATGGGAGATAATAGCATCATCGTCATAGCACTTACTTGCTTTCCATAGGGACGTTCCATTTCTATTGCGTATTCGTGTACATACATCCATATCCGTACTCATTTACCTTTCGTGTCCTTTTTCGTATTCGTATTCATATTTCCTTTCATACTCATGTTCATATCATATACATTGCATATACATAGCCTTTACATATACTTAACATATTGACCCATATTGATGTCAAAATACATAGATATTCTTCTATACATTTATTAAATAGATTTATATAGCATACCCGACCACG
>NW_026715843.1:0-13364 GCF_029784015.1 Lycium ferocissimum | reverse complement strand
TTTTTATTATTCCCTTTTCTTTTCTTTTCCCTTTTTTTTATCCATGGCCAAATGGCCTTTTGGAGTTTTCGAAATTGGGAAATTCATTTCCCCTGATTTCGCAATTGTTTCGTAGTTTCCAATTTTTTTCCCATTGCCATTTTGCAAACCCAACCCTTGGCCCTTTTCCCAAACCTACAAAAATTTTCAAAGCAAATTTAAAACCCCTCGTATTAAAAAATTTTTTGAAAATCCTCCCGTTTCTTTTAAAAATTTTGAAATTTCCAAAACAAAGATGGTATAACAAGATTTACACAATAAAGCAAAAACAAGGCTATCATAACGCAAATACATATGTTTATATTTTTTTGAAATTAATGTTTTAACACGAGTAAAAAAATATGGGTAAGAATTGGAACATGAGACTTAGATTTCAAACCAAGGGGCATTTTAGGGAAAATCATCAGATTACAAAGTGATTGGAAAAAGGGAAATAATTAAAGGGGGAAAGGAAGGGAAAAAACCCGGGTAAGGCCGGTATCGGGAAAAATGTGACTTAGGGATAATCAATTTTCTTGAAATACTACCAAGCATCCCATAAAAAGAAAAAGGTTAATTTTAAAAATTTTGTTTCAAACAAATGGTTGATAAGTGAAAAAATTGTTTCATTTGGTTGTTTACGGGGAAAAATTTTAAAAGGACATGTTTAGACTTCCTTTTGGGTGTCGGGATTGGGAAAATTAAAAAAATTTTGATTTAGTTGGGGAGGAAGTTGCCCTTAAAAGGGAATGGTGTAAAGGTGGTTTAAAAACGTTTTTAATGAGAGTTGTATAGATTTAAAGAAAAAAGGAAGTAATTATGGGGAGCTTTATTTTAAAAAGAAAAGAATGGGGGTTCAAGTTTTTTTTTGTAAAGGTTGAAAAAAAATTTAGATGAAAATGGTATTGAAAAGTTAAGTTTTTGGAATGAGGTGTTTGATGGGGTTTTTTGAAAATATAGCGTTTATAATGACGAATGAAGGGAATAAAGTTTCTATTGTGAAAAAGTGTGATTTGGGAAAATAAAGGAAAGAAAAAGGGGAGTGTTCAAAAAAAAAAAAGGTTTTGGGTTGTGTTAGTAGGAAAACAACCAAAGGAAGGGAATTTTGAAAAGATTAATTTCAAAAATTTTAAAAAATGGTTATGTTGAATATTTCTGTGGGAAAAAACCGATTAGGTCTTAAAAAAGGAGGGGAAGAAGATGTGTTTGTGAACTCCGGTCATTGGGTTAGGGAAGTTGAGTCGAAATGTTGAGTTGGAAATTGTCTTAAGAACAAATAACCCCTTCTTTTTGATATAATATATGTTACATGTTTCCTCATACCCCGGGGGTTGTTAGATTCTTTCCCTTGGGAGGATTAGAAAAAGGGGTTTTTCCCAAGGATATTAGCCTAAACTTTCTTTTGGTTCATTTTTATAGCAAACCAGCGATTTCCAAGGGGGTTTAAAAATTCTCAAAAATTATAAGTTAAAAAGGCGGCGAGGGACACCTACGGGGGGCTCTGAAATTACCCGGGGTTCCGGGAACTCTTTTTCATTTGGGAAAAAAAGGGTTTGGGAGAGATCCCAAACCCATTGGCAAGAAAAAGGATCCACATCCAAACGTCGGGGTTTGGGGGTACTCACTTTTTTGTCTTTTGTCGTAAGACCTAAGTGTGTATGACGTTATTGGTATGGAATCATCAAAGAAACTTCGGGACCAAAAATGGAAATTGTGGAACTTGCCAATTATTGAAAGAAAGAGAGGAGTAAATCATAGCCATGTGGCCGGCCACCTTAGGAGTGGGCCATGGCCACATGGTTGGCCATTATTTGTAATATAAGGGTGACTTAGAGGGATTAATTCATCACATTTCAAGACTTAGAAAAATCAAGAAACTTGGAGAAAACAACCAACAAGCATTCGGCCATGGCAATGAAAAACCAAGACCAAGATTAAGCTTTCCCAAAATTATTTCTTTGATGCAAACCTACTAATTTGAGGGTGCTTGATAACGTGGAGTTGTTGTTTCAAGCGTTGGATCACTCGTTTTCATCTTTGGCCAACTTTGGATAAGTTGAGGGGTTGTGAAGAAAGGTAAATTCTAATCTTGTTTTATGAGTTATGAAGGGTTTATGTGTGTTGTGGTATGTTGTTATGGATGAAATTTATGAAAGTTTTGTATTTGAAGTGAAGTTGTGTGTATGGTAGTTTTAGTGTGTTTGCATGTGTGTATGTTGTGTTAAAGGTGGTGCATGAGTTTTATGTAGTATGTTTGGTTATTGTAGAGTGTTGAAATGGATGAAAATCATGAAGTATACATATATGGGTGTTGGCCGAATATGGCCCTTTGTATGTGTTAAGAAATGAATTAGTTTTCTTGGAATTTTGGTTGTTGTTGTTATGTAGATTCTATGTTGGAAATAAGAGTTTAATGATGCAAATTGGTATTGTAAGTGTATGGGCTGTTTTGGAGGATTTTGTGTATTTAGTGTGATTTTTATGTTTATGGAAATGGCATGGTTAGAGTATAGATTGTTGGAGTAAATCATGATTCGAAATCGAGAATGTGTTAGAATTGAAGTTCTCGTTTGGGGATCATTTCGGGTGGAATGGAGAGTTTGTTGGATTGTTGGAAATATTGTGTGTATTGTTTAAAGAGTTCTTGAATGTTGTTTGAGTGGTTTTGGATTGATAATTGAATGTGCGTTAGTTTGATTACATGTTGGTTTTGTGTGTATGTAGTTGTAGTGTATAATTGGAATATTGTTGAATGTGTGGAGAAGGATTATTAATGTTCGAATATGTTTGAATTGATTATGGATATTATTGGAATGATTGTTGTGTTGTTGTGTTGTTGAATTTGGCCGAGTTGAATTCTCGGGGTTGGTCTATTTATAAAGGAAGTGCTGCCCAATTTTCCGTAGGATTATGTGTTAGTTGGAAATGAACTTCTAAATGCTTGGTTGACGTTGGTATTTGTTGATGTCATGTAGATCTTGGGGAGTTCGAGATATAAGTTTGAGTTGGATTAGTGTCGTGTGCAAGCGAGGTATGTAAAGCTTAACTCTTCTTTCTTTTGGCATGTCTTAGTTCAATATAGGCTATGATACTAGCCTCGAGGAAATTCCATTCTCATAATCCGAGCATGTCTATGATTCGCGTTTGTCTTTTGGTACTCGTATGTTGATGTAAGAAAATATTGGTTTTTGATGTTGTTGGAAAAATTGATTTTAAAGTTGCATAAAAACTTGGTTTTCAAAAGAGTTCTATTTTTAACGATGTTGAAACTACGAACGCTCATAACTTTCGGCTAAGGGCTCGGATTGCCTCGATATCATTGCGGGAGGTTGTATGGCGTGTGAAGAGTATGTTTTTCATAGGCGGGCCCGGCTCGGGTCGACACTCGTCCGTGGGTCCCGCGACCTTCTTTTGTGCATTTCTGAAGACGTTTGGAAGAGTTTGGTATGACGATTTTCCCGATTCCCAAGTATGGTCGTTTTACTTACTTTTTGAACTTATGATAATGATTTTGCGCATATAGCTACTCACGACTCGCTCGTGCGGTTTGTTGGAACATCTTTCACGGTTCCCCGGCCGGTTTGTTGTCGTGCGCACTATGATATATTCGGTGTTATGCGTGTTACGGTTCCCGAGACCTCGCCATAGGGCCGGGTTCCGTTTATGGAGTTATGCTTGTGATATGGCTTATGATGTGTGTGATGCTGTTGTGTTGCGTTCGGGGTTGTACCGAGATTTGAAACCTTCGGTGTTATGCGTGTTATGGCGCCATCGACAAAGGCGACCATATTTTCTGTGCCCTTTTGCATGCTTTCTATTTTGAAATTAAACACTTGGTATTTTGGAAAGGTACTTACTTTCGGTACTTCTGTTTCGAGTGTGTGACTCAGATTTATTTACTGTATTTTCTGCTTTGCATACTCAGTACATATTCCGTACTGACCCCCTTTCTTCGGGGGGCTGCGTTTCATGCCCGCAGGCGTACGCCCCGCTTGGCGATCCGCCGCTTAGGAGACCTATTCTCGCCGTGTTGAGTGCTCCTTTATCCCGAGCCTACATCTTGGTATATACTCGTTCGTTGCATACGGGTGTGTGTGTTCGGGGGTACGGCGGGGCCCCGTCCCGTCACATGATTCCGTTAGTGTTGGTTTGTTTAGAGGTCCGTAGACGCATATGTGGTTGTGTGCCTACCCCCGTACGGATGAGTTTGTATATTATATGTTTTGGGCCGATGTGCCATCTGTTAGCCTCGTCGGCTTTCGATATATATGTGTTTGAGTTTGAGATGTGTTTGAAGTAGCGTTTGATATTTGTATGCGCGTAAGTCAGCTGTGTGTGATTTAGGTTTGATGAATGCGTTTGGGTGCCCAACTCGGGCACTAGTCACGGCCTACGGGGTTGGGTCGTGACAATAGCCACAAAAAGGCCCACACCGCGTACATGTACATATATCCTATATCACACGAGAACAAAATCATATACGGGACCCGCCGTACCCCGAACAAATATACACAAAATGTAACAAAGGCTGTACCAAAATCCGGCTCCGGACAAGAGAGCTCTTCAAGATAGCTGGACAGGAACCCTAAGCTGGCGGCTCACTCAAATGTGTATCAGCACCTGCGCGGCATGAAACGCAGCCCCCGAAGAAAGGGGGTCAGTACGAAATATGTACTGAGTATGTAAAGCAGTAAACACAATAACTGAATCATACGGAAACAAAGAGGACAAATAGGTAATACAAGAATCGGATCTCATAAAACTTACCTTGAACGTAAATCATGCTTTTCAAAATCATTAATGGACTGAGTATCATAATCAAAGAAATCATCATGAACATAGGTATACATAACATGCCCCGGCCCTCAAATGAGGGGCGCGGTAAGTAAAATCATCATGTATATGCATATAACGTGCCCCGCCCTCTAGTGAGGGACGCGGTGAAAGGAATCATCATATGCCATCCCTGCCACCTCCCCGTCATCACATCATCATCATATGTATATATATATATATATATATATATATATATATATATATATATATATATATATAACATGCCCCGACCCTCTAGTGAGGGACGCGGTGAACAATGCAAAGGAATTGCACGAATACATGTGCCGACCCGGACGCAGTGAAAGATGTCATACACAAGTCCGCACGAGCGGAGTAGTGAGAAAACCATATGCAAAATAAAATATAGCACATTTACAGAGAGACTCGTATCATAATTCGATGACAAACCATATGACAAGCGGGTAGTAACCATAGTGTATGCATTTCGGATATCACAATAGCATATGTCAAAATAAGCTTTTTGTAATCATGTTCATGTTTCAAAATACATTATGGGGCTTATCAAAATAATTCAAACGAATGTCATATAATAGTTAGGAGAGTAGCCAAGAGTTTTCCTTTGAACTTTATTCCAAAATAAGCCAAACGGAACAAATCGAAAAAGACTCCGGAAGTGGGCCCACCTCGGGCCGAATGAGGTGGCGTACACAATTTTACGTACGTTACATTTCATGATGTCACCGGTGAGGTTTTAGGTAGTCGGGTCTTATTTGTACAAGTTCTAAACATTTAGGCAATTTTTCTAACTATTCGTAACATATTCAATTCAATTCTACCGAATGAAAAGGGGCGTTTTTACACGTAGATTCCGAAGAATAGAGGGTACCCGAGGTCCGAATCCAATCCTATTACATCTAAGACATGCCAAGAGAAGAATAGGTAGAGCTTTACATACCTTTTATGCTCCTACGCCTTTCCAAATTCACTTCCCGTTTCGCCAAAAATCCGCAAATGGTCACATTGACCGAGCTTACTATTCATGAGACTTACAATTTCCAAGCTTAACCAATATTGTTCTATAAAAATTTGGGCAGCATCTCCCCTATACATATAGCATCCCCGAGATTCAACTCGGCTCAAAATGATCAACAACAACCCAACAACAACACCAAGAACATCAACAACCACAACACAACACAATACAATACACAACTAGTCTTCTCTTAACATAATGCAATAACTTCCATCCCGACTTCAAATTTTCAAATCAACACCATCATACTCACATTCATTACTAATCAAAATCATTACAATGCCATTCGGAAACATTTCATAGCATTTCTACACTATATACACAAGATATACAAAATATACACACCTTCCACCAAAGCCATAGTTTATCCAATTCTTCTAATCTTTAACATACACATTCATAACACATTTCCATCTCCTAAGTTCATCAACGATCATCATAATTTGCACCTTAACAACTTAATTCCATAATGTCATAAAATCATAAGAAAACGACATAAGTTCCCACATTCCATTTCAATGCAACTTACATCATTTTTCCTACATTTACAATGCAAGGATCACAACAACGCAATTAACATATTAAACAACATTAATCCATTTCCATTTCATCATACATGTTCCCACGGCTAACATGGAGATTTTCCAACTTTCACCAAATTCATTCAACTTTCATTTCCAATATTAATTCCACCCTACTCACAACTAGAATACAACTCATTGTGAATATACAACATATATACACACACGGCCACACTCCTATCTTCACACCCACTTTACAAACTTCCATATTTCCATACTTTCTACTCATTTCTACATACTACAACATAAACAAAGGCTTTATAACATATAAAAGGGAATGAATCCTTACCTTTTCCTCCAATCTTCTTTACTTGCCCAAGTTGTTAAAACGACGAAACCGGCGGTCTATCTTCCGAAATAACTACGCCACGTTGTAGAGGGACCTTGAATTAGTAGGAATTCAACAAGAAAATAATTTTAGAGGCAAGATTTTGAGGGGTGAATTTCCTATGGCCAAACCCGAAATGGTCCCTTTGGGTGTTCTTGGTTTTTCTTCTTTCTCTTCTTTCTTTGTTTCTTGAAAATTCTATTAGATAATGACCATTTATAATTAATTAGCACATGGAAATATTCATTAAAACCATGGGTTGGGCCTCACTTGGCCGGCCACCCCTTAAACATTGGGCCTAAATTTTCATTTTATTTTTTTGGGCCAACTCGGTTGATCCCGAGTTGGGCCTAGCCCACTGACCTTTTGACCTTAAAACATTCGTATCTCCTTGTACCGACATCACCTGGGAACCCACGACCTATGGATGGAAAGCTGATTCAATTATCTACAACTTCTATTTCTTGGTATTTTCCCCAAATTCCAAACTTATAATACCGGTTTTCCCCTCAAAGTCAGGTCACCCGAAAATGTTTTCTTAAAAATATTCGTTTGGAGGGCTTCCACACATTTGCCCAAGGGTACTTCATGAGTTGTGTTCAACTTTACATATGTGATTCATATGACTTTACAGAGGTTCCAAAAAAAAAAAAAAAAATCTCGGTGTGTGGGCCCCACCCCAGTAGATAATCCGAGGTTCAAAAATACGGGATATAACAGTTAGAAAGTTGCATACTAAAGATGTGGCTTCCGTCAAAGTATTGTGGCGAAATAATAATAGAGAAGAGATGACCTGGGAAGCCGAAGATGAGATGAAGAATAAGTATCCTTAGTTGTTCCCTATGCCTGCAGGTAATTTAAATTCCTCACTTGATTATATTGATTGGTAGATGAGACTACATGTTATAGCAATAAAGGAGACTTCCCCGAAATTTTTATAAGATCCTATAGAACTAGTTTAACATTCGAGGACGAATGTTCTAAAGGGCGGAAGGATGTTATATCCCGTATTTTTGTACATTGGATTATTTGCAAGCTAATCGACATAAGTTCAAGGACAAGATTATTTTTGGAATATGAGACAAGGACTTTTAGTCCCCGTTTTAATAAGTGCACGATTTCCTTGTGAATTTCAATTAGTGTAGAAATATTAGTGGAGATCCAGATTAATTAACCATGATTAGATTATTAAGTGGGGATTATTTATAATTAAGATTAATTAATGCACTAAGTGGGACCCACTACAACATGGCCAAATCTGATTGGTCCATGCCATAGTGGGGCATGTGTCAACTTGGTGGGCAGCCTATAAATAGCAAAAGGATGACTCATTATTCATATTTTCACCCACAAAGTTGAACTAGAGAGAGAAGCATTCATGTCACGACCCGAACTACGGGCCATGACGGGTATCCGGGGCTAACATCCGAACACCGCTCATGCTGTTACTTATCTGCTCTCGTTCATACTATATGCTCATAATCATATAAAACTATCATCATTTGCAACACATTTACTTATATAAACGTAAGCCCTTCGGCTATCAAAATAATATATATATATATATATATACATGCATATACATGAAGACCATGGGTCCATACTACCCACACATGCGTATCTACGAGGCTCTACTAGAGTACTAGACATATGGACGGGACAGGACCCCGTCGTGCCCAATCATAAATATATACATATATGTACCAAAAGAATAATCAATGGCACCTCGGACAATGGAGTGCTCACAAGTCGGCCTACTAGCTCCTATGGATCGGCACCGTCTCCTTGCCTACCTGTGGCCATGAACACAGCGTCCAAAGAAAACGGACGTGTCACGACCCAACTAGGGCCGCGACGGGTACCCGATACTTGTACCGAGCACCCCTTACCTCATATCGTACTTTTACTACTAAGTGGGCCATTTAAATTCTTACTATTGCCATTTCATTAATTACTACTATCATAGCGGGATCATAGTAAAATACATAAGCTTTGCTAACTTAATATACATCAGAGGGGATCGTCCGTAAATACAACATATCTGACCATACATGATTGTCTACGAGCCTCTAAACAACATACATATGATAACAGAGAGGGCTAAGTTGCTGTGCCCGAATATATACACAAAGCAGTACCAACAAGCTGTGGCTCCGGAGCAACTGGAGCACCTCAATGAACCGCTGGAGAGCTCCTAAGAGTCAAGTCCGCTCGTCCGCCACCGCGCGGCATGGACGCAGCGTCCACAAGAAGGGACGTCAGTACGATAATGTACCGAGTATGTAAGGCGTAAAACATAACATGATAGCAAAAACGGAACAAGAACAGTAACATAAAGAAACAATACCAGAGACGTAAATAAAAACATGGCTGTAGCTGTCTGCCCTTGAGGGCGGTATCATGCATGCTTACCTTTATCTTTACATACATACATACATAATAATCGCCTACATTACATAAGGCATCATAGCCTGTCTGAGACACATAACATCATTAGCCCGCGTCCGGGCCTCCCGCGTCCGGGGTAATCATCTCGTGCCGCCCACTAGTGGTGGTCGTGCCCGGCCCTCTAGGCCCAGTGTATACATCGCAACCCGCATAAGCGGTGACATGCCCGGCCATCTAGGCGCGGTGTAATTATCCAATAGCTGCCGCCGTAGCGGTGACATGCCCGGCCATCTAGGCACGGTGTAACCATCATAACTTAAGCATGCATAAGAGCCCAATTAAAAGCTATGACTTTATCGGAGTGACGTAAGGTCGGAAACCTCCGAATACATTATGGAATAATCATGGTTATCACGTCTCACCTTGAAGGAACTAATATTATAAGGCGAGACTATCAACGAAGGGTATCATCATGAGAAATCATGGTACAGGATTACAAGGCGTCGTTTCGTATATTTGGAACCTTTGAAATAGTCATTATCCATAAGTAAAATTAAGAAATCAGGAAGTAGCTTACTATTTTCATATCGTCATAACCATGGTAGGAACATATCTTCAACATATCCATCCTAGACATTTTCTCACATTTTTCATCATCATTGTCATGACAATATCATATTCGTTGCTTAGTCATAGGATCATTCTTATCGTACTCGTCATATACGTATTTTCTTCCCTAACATCCCCGTTGATATCTTCATAGAAATATTCTCATTAAAATAGTTACAACACTTATCGTTTAGTAAACGAAACAATTATGGAAAATCCGGGGATAATGGGCCCACCTCGGGTCAAATGAGGCGGCGTGCACAGTTTACGTATAACGCGTTTCATGACATTACTTATGAGAGTTTTAGGGTAATCGGGTCTTATTTATGCAAGTTCTAGAGGTTTAGGAAGTTTTTCCAACATTTTGCACAGTTTCTAGTTCAATTCTGCTGAATGAATAGTAACTAATTTCAATCTTGGATTTCGAGGGAAGGAATGGTCCCCGAGGCCCGTGCCCAATCCTACTACGTCTAGGACATGCCAAGAAAGGAAGGTAAAGCCTTACATACCTCTTTTCGCTCCTTATGCCACTCCAAATTCAAGTCGCAAATCCGCCAGAATCTACAAATTGGTCATGTTCACCAAGCATGATTAGTACCTTTAGAATTGAATTCTTAAAATAATACTTGGCTACCGAAATTTCGGCAGCACCTCCCTTGTAAATACTCCATTCCACCAAGTTCAACTTGGCCAATTTCAATCAACAACAATCCCGGGAATTCAACCCGGCCAAACCAACAACAACAATGCCAATATTCACACTAACAATCTCAATAGCCAACCAAAGTACATTCTAACAATTTAATCAACATATTACTTTCTTCAAGACCTTCCAACTTCCATAATAACAATAACAACTTAACAATTTGCACTTTAACAACATCACACTATCAACATATTCCTCCACGCATGCAAGAACATTATATTCAAGTTACATAATCTCTACATCAAGTCTCCAACTACAACAATTTCTCTAATTTCCTTAAGCTTCTATTAGCAACATAAAACTCACACAATAACGATTAAAACATTGAATAAAATCAATTCATTCCCTTCCATATTGCACCACAACCACACGGCCATACCACCACACACCTCAATATTCTTGTTCTTAATGAATTTCACTCCTTTTCATACACTATACCATGCACAAGCATCCATAACATAAAAAGGAAATGAATTCTTACCTTCTTCCTTGATTCTCCAATTAGCTAGGATTTCCAACTTATATGAATATATGTTTTTCTTGCTCCAACAACAACTCCACTTTGTTAAAGACCCTTCAATTAGTAGTTTGGCTTGAAGAGAAAAATTTTTGGAGGAAAATTGCCCAAGGTTCTTGCTTGGTATTGCTATGGCCGAATGGCCTAGTAGTTTTTCTCCTCTCTTTCTTGATCTTTAATTTCTTGAAATTTCTAGAGAATTGTAGGAAATAAGATGACTTAGTCATCTTATATTAATTCATCACATGAATTAATTTAAAATGGGCTTGGGCCAATTATACATGGCCGGCCACCCTTAGGCTTTTGGGCCTCATTTCCTTTTGATTTTTGTTGAGCCCAATTAGCTTCCAATCGCGTTTTGTAATTTCCGAAACTAATTTTCGATGTTCCAAATTTACCCTTCGTCTTCCTCCATGATTCCACGAGGCTTATTTCGAATTTCCCTTTATGCCTTTGACCTTTCTCAATAATTCCGCTTCTAAATGCTTCATAAGCCATTCATATGCTTATAAAAATGAAAATGTGGCCTTGCTTGTCGTCCTCCCGCGATTGTCTCGAATTATCCGCTTGCACAAAAACGCGGGATATAACATCCTCCCCCCCTTTAGAACATTCGTCCTCGAATGTTCGATTAGTCTCGTGATGCATTATGACACTTCGGGGAGGTATCCCTTGCAGGTGTCTTATACGTCGCTTAGTATATCCATATTAGAAGCTTAAATTGCCTGCAGGCTATAGGCCGATCGACTTAGCTCCGTTAACCCCGAACTTTGACTCTAAGCTAATAAGTCCCCTTTTTCGAAGCTCAAATCATCCCAGATCATTTTTAGGTCTCGCACGTCCTCTCCCCCTTTATTAAGAGGGTCTATGCATGCCTATGTCCTTTACATGCCCATCGCTTTCCGCGATCTTCTATATATATCGCAACACTATCTCGGGAATCCTACCATTACAAATGATAGGTTACAACCATGTATGTACTACTATTTTACTTACAACCACCTCCAACCGCTAGCCATACTTTCTTTAATCCTAGGGCTCTGTCATGCTTTCTTCCCTTCTACCAGTCTAGTCCGTCTCGGCCTACGCGATCTCTATAGGGTTTCTAATCACTTCACTCACACTAATTTACTTTAGGCTACCTGATTTCACATTTATCTTTCATTCCTACATTTGCGGCATTTTCAACATATTTCCCAGGGGGTCACCCATCCTGAGAGTGCTCTCACCCTAGCACGCTTAACCTCAAACCTTTAGTACATTTTGGCGTTCTAACGCTAGTATTTTTGCCTCCACTTCCCGGGCTATCTTTATCGCGTAATCTGGGGCGTATTTGTCACTACCCAACTCCGTAGGCCGCGACACGTGCCCTAGTTGGACACTCATACGTACCTTAACCTAAATTAGCAAAATATTACAAATAAGCAGAAGTAATAATTTAACAAGGACAAGCGGGCATGCCGCACGAAGGCCGATAAGGCCGTCACAAATCATAGATAAACTCTAAACGTACGCAAATCTCACGAAACATATACAGAACCCACACCACATGTCTACAGACCTCTACAGAACAAAAACATAATCATATGACGGGACAGGGCCCCGCCGTACCCAAAATAAATACGTACATATACGGCGTAGAAAATTTCATATCAAAATATGGGTCTTGGACAAAGGAGCACTTCAACAAATGAGCGCGATAACCTAAGCAACGGATCCACAAATTAGTCGTTCCGTACCGCGCGCTAAGACGAAACGCACCCCGAAGAGCGGGTCGCATTTAAAAAATGTACCGAATATGTAAAGTGTAAGATGTAATAAACGAAACTAAAATCGAATGGTGCAATGTGCGGAAAACGAACGAGATGCATAGCTAATCAAAAATGCGTACCAGAAATCATACGTAATGCATGCAAAAACATACGCAAAAGCCGGCCCCGCTTATCGGACTCGCGGAACAGCAGTAGGCGCTCCCTTCTATCCCGCGCCAAAACACATCATACTTCGTAGCAGTAGTATCTCCGAAACAAATCATAACATACCAAGCCACATCACATCACATAATCGATATCGAATATACGTACATGGCACATCATACACCGTAACCCATGTACGCGTAATACCCCCCCTCACATCGGAGCGCGAACAATGCAGAGAGTACGCTTGAGAACATATCCCCGGCCCGGCTCGCCATGGGAAATATCGAGGGCATCCACGAGTGGAGTAGTGAGAAACTAATGCAATAAAAATAACATATATATTTCCCGAGACTCAACGTAGGCATATCGAATGACAAATCGAATCAATAGAATCGGACCGAGTCATAGTACGTACCTTTCGACATTACTTACGGACTATGTCAAACAGAACTTTCGCAGTCGAAGGAC
>NW_026715842.1:12500-18738 GCF_029784015.1 Lycium ferocissimum | reverse complement strand
CGTTTATTTGGGCCTCAGGGGGGCCAAAACAACATCATATTTTAGGAGTCCTTTTTATACTTTAAAAAATGATTTTGCAATTTCGTGAAAGAACACCTGGTTTCAGATTAAAATTGATCCAATTCTTGTCAAGAATTTACCATTTGTTTTTTTTAGGTGAAAAAGTATATAAGTTGATGGGCATTGGACCCGTTTATTGAAAGCTAAGGTGTAAAAAATCCCTTGATTGTGGTAAAAACTAATTGAGTTAATAACTTAGTTTTGAAAACAACTTTTACTTACAAAATGTGACGGCCATTTGAGACTTTAGAAAAATCAGTTTGTTTGTTTGAGGAAAACAATTTTGCTAAGTTCCAATTTTAAACTCAGTTATATAAACGTCATGTTAAATCCATGATTTTTGAAAATGCGCATGGGGACCTAAAGTCGACTAAACGGCATAAGAACTGTTGTCCTAAGACGTCTAATTCCAACCATAAGATTTTTCCACTATAATATGGGTTTACATACACATCTTTACGAATACATTAAATTGAAAACAAATTTACAAAAAATGTAAGGAGACAGGGTTAGACTAGGGGCGTACCAAGCCCCTAATTTGGTCATTTTCACCCCTGCCTGGGCCTTCTGCGAGCCTCGCTATCTTCTTTTTTCTTTGACTCATTTTGAAAGAGATTCCTACTTGGGCCTAAGGCCCAAGAGGGTGGTTTCATGCATTTTTGACCCGAGTGGTCGCGTGATAGGAGGAGAGCGGGAAAAAGAAAGAAAACACCAGTTAGTTTATAATCACTGAACTTATCACTAAGGTAAATAACTAAAATTAAATACACACACATGGATGATGTACACATACACATATATATACAAGGTAGCCTATATTTGTTCCATAGTTGCCCCTTTTGCCTACTCCAAACAAAGATCAAGTTATCCTAAGACTTGGGCATGGCATGGGGACTAGGTCTGGATCCCGTATATCCGATGTCCCACAAGTTCCAAGGGGTTTCAAGGAACCCCAAGCATGGCTAACACCGGGAGATTAAGACAACCCCGAATTACCACGCTTGGCCTTAGATTTATTTGGGCCTTATTGAGAGTGGACAGAGAGAGTACAAAATCAAAGACTATGGACACAAATAATCTACTAATAGCTTAAATGAGCAGTCATGGGCCCTGTACAAACATATACGTTGAGACAATTCTCCAAGAGAAAATCAGACATCACAGCATAACACTTAACCAAGTCAAATACAACTTCTCTTGAAAGGGGAAAGGCAAGCAGTACCAACAGTTGTAACAGAAATGCAGGGAAAGGAGCCAAACAGTTTCCAAGAGAAAAATGCAACAAACCATAAACAAATTTCAACAAAAAAAAAAGCATCAGAAATCCCAGACCTAACGCCATCACGACCCAACCCCGAGGCCGGTGGATCGGTGCCTCGAGCTGGCACCCAAACGCATTCATAAATCCGAATCACAAACGGATAGCTTATGTGTATACAAATATCGACGTCGTCTTAAATTATCACTGCATCGTCTCAAACACATCTCAAACACAACCATATATATGACAGAAGCCAAGGCTATCAAATGGCGCAACGGCCCAAAACATGTACAAATGCAAGCCAATAATGCATACAAATAACGATCGCTTCGTAACATATATCATACAAACACACCCGTACAGGATAGGCACAACCCACATATACGTCTACAAACCCTAAACAAAGACCTATTAATCATATTTATTTTAGGCCCCGCCGTACCCCCGAACAAACGCATACATATGCAACGAACGAATATATACCAAAATGTGGGTTCCCAATGTAGTGAGCACTCAATGAATAGGTGTCCTAAATCGATGATCACCGAATCGTACGTCCGTACCGCGGCATGAAACGCAAGGCAAACTCGAAGAAAGCGGGGTCGCATTTAAATATGTACCGAGTATGCAAAGTACAGATACGTAAACGAATCCGAATCATAATCGAAATGTATACGTAAAGTGCAAATGCAATTCCAAAATATCAAAATGTTTACTTTCAAAATACAAATCATGCATATGGCCCAAAATATGGTCGCCCGCCCGTCGATGGCGCCATAACACAAGATAACACCGTAAAGTTTCAAATCTCCGTATCCCCCGTCACACATCATAACACAAGATAACGCCATACACAATAACACCAAATATAAGCGAACCCGGCCCTCTAGCTGCAGTGGCTCGGCGAACCATAACACAACATAACACCGAGTATAACAAAGTGTGCACGACAAAAAACGAACCGGCCCGGACTCGCGAAAGATACAATAACGCACGAGCAAGTAGTCGTGAGTAACCATATGTATAAAATTATTATCATAGACTCAAAAGATAAGTAAAATGACCATACTTGAAAATCGGAATAGTAGCCAAACCAAGTTCTTTCAAAAGCCATCAGGATTACAAAAAGAAGAGTCGCGGGGCCCACGGACGGGTGTTGACCCGAGCCGGGCCAGCCTATGGAAAACATACTCATCATACGCCATACAATCTCCTACGAACATATCGAGGCAATCCGAGCCTTTCTGTGAAAGATACGAGCGTTCGTAGTTACGGAATTCTTTAAGAACAAAACTTTTTATACAACATTTGAAAATCCAATATTCCAAAGACATAAAGGCCAATATTTCATCATGTCAAGCATACGAATTCCAAGAAACAAATAAGAGTCATACACATGCTCGGATTGCGAGAATAGAATTTTCTCGAGGCTCGTGTCATAGCCTATTTGTAACTAAGGCATGCCAAAAGAAGAAAGGATTGAGCTTTACATACCTCGTCCGCTCTCAAAGCTAATCCAAACTCAAGCTAATCCCAGCCTACGCCTCGGGCTCCCCAAGGTCTACAAATACGTCATAATATGCCAAACATTAGCCATAGGCATTTAGGCATTTAATTCCAAATTAGCACTTAATTCTACGTAAATTTGGGCATTTCCGTAAATAGACCAACCCCGAGAATTTAACTCGGCCAAATCAACAACAACAACACCAACAACCAACATAGCAACATCAATAATCAATCCGGAAAGCATTCTAACATTAAATACCCTTTCTACATAATCCAACAACATTCATTACATTCAATTCAACGGCTTACATTCAAGCCGACATCAACGCTTATACATTCAAATACTAGTCCAAACCCATACCAACAATATTCAAGGACATCTTAAACAATTCATACAACATTTCAAACATCCCAAACAACACCCCAACTTACCCGAAATTGCCCCAAACCCGAGAACCTCAACTATAACACATTCCTCATTTCCAAATCATGATTTGCACCAACAATTCACCCTCTAACAATGTCATTCTCATAAATATACAAATTACATTAAAGGCACATAATTCTCCAAATCAGCCCATACAATTACAACATCAATCTTGAGTCATTAAACTCTTATTTCTAACATAGAATTCACAACGACAACATTCAAAATTCCAAATAGAATTAATTCATTCATTGTCATATAATATGACCCATATTCGGCCAACACTACACATATACATATGTTGATGATTCTCATTCTTTTCTTCACACTACACAACTAAACATGCTACATAAAATCATTTCATCATCCCAACACAACCCACACACCCACACGGCCAAACCTCATACACACGGCCTCAACTCCAACATACTATATTTCATGAATTTCATCCATTTTAGCATACTACAACATGCATACACCATTCATAACACATAAAACAAGATTAAATCTTACCTTTCTTCTTCAACTTCACAACTAGGCTAGGGTTTGCGATTTACAAAACGGATGGTTTGATGACCCAAACAACACTTCCACTTTACTTAAAGTGGACCTCCAATTAGTGGATTTGTACTAAGGAAATATTTTTGGGATGGCTAATTTTGGACTTCAATTTCCAAGGTTCTTGGCCGAATGGTTGTTGCTTTGTTCATCCAAGGCTCTCTTTTTTTCTAAGTGTTGAGAATGAAGAAAGATGACTTAGAAGTCATCTTTTATGCTCCCATATAAACTATACATGTGTCCATGGCCCACACATGTGTTGGACCAATTAAAATTGGCCACAAAATGTGTGGGAGCCACCTCCCACTCACACGGCCAAAGGGCCAAAAATTGCATGATTTGCAACTTCCAATTATATCACTTTTGGTCCCAAATTTTCCTAAATGTTCCATGCCAACAAATTCATGAACAACTTATGTCTCAAAATAAAATCGAAGGTCAAAAGTCCCGACTTTGTATCCCGAAATGGTTTTGTCCCTAACTTATCATAGTTAAACCGGATTGCCCCAACGTAAGAAATACGGGATATAACACCTGCAGACCAAAAGTCTTTAAGCCAGAAAAGAGCAAAAGGGATCACACCACAACCAGCCTGAATAATTCAATCCTAGGCCATTTTCCCCTCCCTTTAAGGCATAGTCAAACCACTCTCCCCTACCTGAAACCTTTGTGAGTCCCAAGATTATGAGGGGAAGGTCCAAGAAAAATGGAAGTAAGAGTTTCAGGCCCCTGAAAGGGAAACAGGATAGGGTGGGGTCATCACCTCCCCATCTCCTTTTCCTGAGTCTCCTTTCAGCAAAAAGGGATCCGTCCACTGGTCATTACCTCCAGCTCATGCCCAAGCTCACCTTTTTCTCTCCTAAAAACCTTTCCCCCATCTTAATGCACTCACCCTAATCATCCAAAGGACAACACTAGGGACTTTAGGTAGGCTTACACACATTCAACCCTGTCACACCTTCCTTCTTAAACAAACTCAGTGGTGCAGGTCTATAGGCTCCTGATGACTGAAGTTAATGGTAAATGCTAGGAGGCAGACTTCTCAGAGGCACAATACCATGCAGTGGCAGACTAGCTAGTTCACATGGACTAGATTCAGGTTTCAGAGACTGTTGACATTAGATCCAAATACAAGCACTGAGCACAAGCATTCTTGTAGTCACAAAATAGGTGGGATCAAACTAATCAGTCTTAACACTTCTAAACTGAACCAAGAAAAGGCATGGGGGGGGGGGACTCTTGTTTCCAATTACAATGTATTCGTAAGAGAGGACACAATATTTTATTAATTAGAATCAGGCCACACAAGTAAGGCAGAATCCAACATCAAGTGGGACATGGAGGCTACAAGATAATTTTGAAGATTTTAAAAAGCAAAAGAAGTCAAACAAAGAAGGGAGGCACTCTCAGTTTGAAGAATGTAAATCCATATAACACAAGGAGAAACTCTAGACTGAAAACAAGCAAAGTAGGAGAAAAGCACAAGCCAAACACATAGTTTTATTCCAGGAAAATGCAAGAACTATCACACCCTTTGCTAAGGCCAAATGGCTTTCCAGGCTAAAGTGTACACACAAACACCTCAATGAGACTTCACCAAATTCCAAGAAAGGTCAATCATCAGGAAATCTCAGCCTAATTGACTAGTTTATTACAGCAGTGAGGTCAAGCAAGTGTAAAGAAAGACACTAAACTTCATGACACGAACCAAACTTGGACCAAATCACAAAGCTACAAGACTTGCCAATTTTCAGAAAAAGGGAGAAACTTGCAGTCTATGCTAGGCCTATGGCAGTGAGGACTTATTTATTTTTACCAAAATTTTATCAGGGAAAGGGAGTCTGTAGTGAAACAGTTTCAAAACCCAAGATTAATCTACATGTAGGTTCCAAGAACACAGATATCACAAGGAGGTCTGTCAGCCAAACAAGTTTTAAGAGACAACTTCTTTTTGAAATTGCAGTAACAAAGCAAATATCTAAAACTACTTCTTGTAATTTTCAAACTTGATCAACATTTTGACTTAAATAGCCTAATCATGTCATGAGTACGAATTTTAAAAAAGGAGGACACAAAAGGGGAGAACAAGGACAGACAGTGAAACAGCCAAGGCACAAACCAATTCTCTTAACTTCTAGTGTTAGCTAAGTGATCACAACAAAGAAAACCAAGCAAAGTTACACAAAACCACCTTTAATTCTAAGTTGCTCCCAGATTTTCAGTGTACTAGGTGATTATATCCCAATGAGACAGACTTCATCACATTCAGGCAAACTGGGGGAGGGGACAAGCAAGATATCATTAGAACAGTAGCCCAGACCACACACACAACTTGATTTTTAGAAAAAAATAGTCTGTCTTAAGTGATCACAGCACACATGAACAAAGACCCTCCTCTTTTAAAGTCCACTATCACTTTATAT